>NW_010119172.1:14489-38202 GCF_000699245.1 Pterocles gutturalis | reverse complement strand
TTTATATTAATGTGTTTGGGTTTTTTCCAGGGCTCCTCTCGATCTGTCGTGAATATGGAGTGGGATAAAATTTGGTCTTTTAACAAAAAGGTGTGTGCTTACTTGAATTTGATGCTACTCCTGACGTCCTGTTTCTGGGATATGTAGAGAATCCAGTGTTCATGGGAGTGCTTATCACAAGTAGCAGTTGCAATATCTTGCATCATTTGGCACACTTTCAGGAAAATGGAATGTTTCCCCCCCCCCTTCTAACCCAGTCTAGCACTAATCCTATCGATTCTCCTATACCAATACTGTCTTACTTAGTAGTATGGGGAAAGAGAATTATATTTGCTGTAAAATCTGTTATGAAAACTGCATTTCATTTTTCTGCTTTCAAGCTGCGAGCTATCTGTAAGAAGGTATTACTTAATGCTTTTTACCTTAGCATATAGCTTACAGTGCTGTAAGCATACATAGCATAAGCTATCATTTTGCAGCTTCATAGCACAGTCACATTTGCTTATATAACAGGAGCTCTACAAACCCACTAAAAATGCATTATTCCTAGTTTTGAAAGGCTGTCCGTTTCTGGCTTGGCTTATTTGTTAACATAAGCACAAATCTTATTCAATTTGATTTACTTTGGCCGCCTTTCCTTTCTGTGTCAAACGGACTAATGTGCTGCGTATACCTGCCTGTGATAGATAAAGCCAGCACTGCTGATGTTTCTGACTGAATGTCAAAGAAGGAATATTGCATCTTGACATGGTTAGGTGCTTTCTGGCAGCGGATGCTTGGACACTATAATAAGGCGAATTGTTTTAATGCTGATTGCATATTTTGTGCGATTGTGGAAACACCTGTTATTTTGCATTGGGATTCCTGCTTGGTTTTGCTTAGGTAGTACCTGGATCTGTTCATTTCAGTAGTCTTTGCTTGTCTGGCATGTGTCTTTTATTTCTTCATATATTTTGCATTTGGTCTGCTACATACACAAAGGTTTTATGAACTGGTTCTTTCTGTTGCTGCATAAATATATTTATTACTAAGAATTGGATTTTGGGGAAAAATCCACAGTGGACTGTCAGGGCTCATTTTTTGAATTGGCTTTTAAACTGAGCTTCTTAGACCTTTTCCTCATCTCCTTGGACAGCACCATATTTATTAGCCAATTGTATCTGTGCAGGTAGTTTGCAGTATGCGGAAAAACAGTTGTATGCGGGTAGTTCTGAGCTCAAAGATTTCATCAGTGTGAGAGCTCTTATTTTATAAGCTATCCTCTAATTATGCTACTGACTTTAACGCCTGTATCTGAGGAAGGATTGTGAGTTTTAATGAGTAAAATAAAGACTCTGGTAATAACATGGTAAAATTCAGTCAGTTATAAAAATTGTGGTATTAAATCACATGATAAACCTAGATTTTGAGATATGTACGCAAGTCCTTTTGTAAAGTGTATGTCCAACATTTAGGAGTCTGACTTCACTGACTATGAACTTACAAATGTGTGACAACTTAGAAGTATATCATCATAACGCCTTACTTGCTAATGTCAAGTACTTAGATGCTAAATATTTTTTTCTAAAATTGCCATGTAGTTTTTTACGTGAGCAGGAGTAAGTCACTTTATATTAATAAAAACAGGTGTTTTCCTTTGTGTTAGTTTCCAGTTAAACTTGAAGATCTCTGATATTCCTTTTAGACCTAGGAAACTGGTTTACTTGAATTATGTTTTTAAATGCCTCTGAACAGTTTGACATACCAGTATTTTAGATATGAAAAATGCTGTGAAAAACTACGTCAGTTGAGTTTGAAAATGGACATTAAAAATACAGGGATACAGATTTTAGTGGTATCTTTTTCTTGCCAAACTCATGTTTTAGAAATCCTGATGAAGTCAATGTCATGCTGTTGCCTTATTATAGTATCTAATGCGTCTGTATTAAAATTGCAGACTTAATTGGTTCTTCCTGTGTAGCCGGGGTCTGTCCCTGATTCTGCTGGTGTACTGACCTGGAAAATGAGTATGGGATCAGGTCTTGTTCTGCTGGAAAAAAGAACAAACTGTACCGAAAATTATTACTTTGAATTCAGCTACCTAGAGAGAAAGCGGTCCAGATATAATAGCTTGTGTGTGTAGTAAAACTATATCAAAGTACATTTTGCTGTCTTCCTTATGAGACATTAGCTCATAATTTTGGTTACTTCTGGTGTCAGTAGTACCCAATCCATAGTTTTTACTCAAAGTATTTCAGTAAAGATGGGAAACTGTGAAATACTACCACTGTCTTCTCACTTTTCTATAGCTTTGGATCAAATTAACATTAAAGCAAACATAAAAAAAAAGCAGTAACATAAAGAATACCAGTTAATAATCCTTTTTGGTGGTCATTGTTCTATACAACATCTTTATTTCTCTGTGAATGTCATATATTCATGATCCGCCTCATTTGTTTTCTGTAGGTTATAGACCCAGTAGCACCTCGGTACACTGCTTTACTGAAAGATGCAGTGGTCCCAGTAAATATTCCTGAAGCTCAAGAGGAGATGAAAGAAGTGGCTAAACATCCAAAGGTTCTTGCTTTACTCTCTTAATATTCTTGTATTGCAGATCAGTAAGGTTGGAAGTACGTTGGCTTGGAGCAGTCAGCAAGGAGAGTCCTGCTTTTAACTTACTCAGGCACCATGAGATAAAACCAAGGTGTACTTTTTTTCATAGAGTTGTGAAAAAGTGAGCAACTACTGAATGTGTTTGTTCTGTTAAGAGGATGTAGGAAACTGCTTTTGTAAATATGAAGAGTGCATACAGACAGTGCATTGAAAGTCCTCTCTGGGACTTTCCAGAAGAGGTGAGATGTTACAAGTATGGAGTGATGCTCAGACTGGTTTTATTATTATTTGATACTAAATTTCACAGAGAAGCTTAAATACTGAATTTTATTCAAGGTTTAGGAGTATAATACAGTAGATACTGCTTATCTATCAGAGTGCAGAATGCAGGAGATTTTTTTAAAATAGTTTATAAAATTAGACTTATGTAGAGAAGTGTTATATTAACCTGTTAATTTTACCAATCTCTGGATTTTTTAATATGACTTTTAAATTCAGATAGGAAATAATTATTATCAAAAGTTAAGGATTTGCTAATTTGATACTCTTAGTCTCCAGTAAGCAGAGTAATATCCCTTAAGAGGGGAGATGTCTTACTGATACAATTCTTCTTTGGCACTACAGTTAGGAAAGATGCTTTCCATTGAGCATGGCATCTCAAATTGTACTTAAACTTCACTGAACACGTCCCTTCAATATCGCACTTACACTGAGAAACAAGCGAATATTGTTGAGGTTTTGCGTCATTTTTTTTTAAATTTTGTTGCTGTGTGTGTTCCTGTAGCCATCTCTTGTAACTGAGAGGTGGACATTTAGTTTTCCCTTTTTCCTCATGGCAGATAAACAAGGAAACAGGTTTTGAGCAGATGCAAGTGAGAATTGTGACTCTTTCAGAGTCAAAAAGTCTGAAGTTTGGTCAGATGCAAGCCAGCATATTGAAGCATAGATATTAAAAATGCTGCCTTCAGTGTGTAACAAAGTACCGACCAGAAGAAACAAATTTCAAACTCCTGGTCGGTAGAAAAAGTCTGAACTCCTAGCTGTCTGTCTTTTTTTTTTTTAGAGTTTTTTTCCATTATTGAGATGCTTTAAAGCTGAGTATTTTTAGTGTTACAAACGATGTATTTCCAATTTCTGTCTTTAAAAATCTGTGCAGTTGACAGAATTCTGTATTTGTTTCCATATTAACTATATAAAAAAGCAAAAATTAGACATCTGAAATTATTTTTGAAGGGAATTTTCATAGCAAAATGGAAACTTGAGAAAAACTTACTTAGTTTTGCCTGTAGGATCTTAAAGATGTATGAACCTTAAGGAAAAGTGGTATGCAATCTGTTGTGTTGGAGCTAGTATTTGATAGGAGATAGGATTGTTTGAGTGTACTGTCAGAGGAATACATGCAGCACTTGTGAACCAGAAACCTGAGAGAGCTGTGGAAGAATACTGTAGCTTTGTGTTACTGTTATTGTCGGTCTTCTGTCTTTCATCTATCCTCTATGATAAATAAAGTGGTGTTTTGGCACTGCATTAAATTCAGTCTGCTTATATAATAGGTCTCTCCTTTGAATTATTCACAGAATGCTGATGTTGGGTTGAAACCTGTGTGGTATGGCTTCAGAGTCCTGATTGAGGGCGCGGATGCAGAGACCCTGGCAGAAGGAGAGGTGGTTACATTCATAAATTGGGGCAATATCATCATCACCAAATTAAACAGGTAACCTGCTTACTGGGAGATGAAATTACTTTTTGCTTTTCAGGATTTTTTTTTAATAGGTAGCTTATAACACTAAAATATTAATTGTTGGCCATATATGTCCATTCTGTGATTTTGTATTTGGTTATCTACTTTGAAATAAGCCACAAAACTACGTATTAGCATAGAGCGTATATTACAGGTCTGAGATCACCAGTCTTGACACTGCATGTCCCTCTTATCCAGCATTCTCCATGTTTCTCTGGTAATATTTTTATTGTGAAATACCTTTTTCAGACAAAAAAAATCCCACCTGGAATTTTAACAGCTTTCACCCTGTAATGAATACCTGCTTTTGCATCCTGAAAACCTAAACCTACTGCACTTTCAGGTGCAGAACTGCTGAGGTAGGGAAGGAAGCTGTCAGTGTCATCATAGTATCTTTGAAATGGTTGTGTTGAGACAGTGGCAGAATGGAGTAAGCTGGGATAGAGAATGTAAAACAAATATGTAGATTTTTTTTTCCCATGGTCTTTATTATCTCTTGATATTTAAGAAATCAAAATTGAAGGAGAACTTCAACAGGACTGGATACACTCTTCCATTTCCTACGTCTCCTACACTTCACAGATTAACTCTGAACACTTGTTTTTCAGTGAATCTATTGATGGTCTGTGGTATCAAATTACAACTAATCATTTAGGCTTTCCTCTTACCGTTTCTGTTTTCTTGTAGAAATTCAAGTGGAAAAATTGTGTCCATTGATGCCAAGTTGAACTTAGAGAATAAGGACTTCAAAAAAACAACTAAGATCACTTGGTTAGCAGAAACTCCACGTGCACCACTCATCCCAACTGTCTGTGTTAATTATGAACATCTGATCACTAAGCCAGTTCTAGGTAAAGATGAAGATTTCAAGCAATATATCAACCGAAATAGCAAGGTAAGTTGTCTTCATGTCCCCTTTATTCCACAAAGCTTCAAGTTTGAGGGTTTTTTTTTGCCATCACTGTTTCTAGTCACTCTTTTTTTAATATAAAGACTTTATTTGTCAAGATGACAAATGTTTCCATGTTTTCCATTTAATCTCTCATAATTTCAAAATTAAAATTTGACTTATATTTTTTTCTCAGGCAATACCTGGCTTTTACACATTTGTGACCAATAGTTTGAGTTTTTGTCTTGATACATTCTTGTGAGTACTTGTTCTGCTGCCCCTGGAATTAACTAAAATTTCAACACATCCAAAATCAGAAAATCACCACTGTCCTTCTACAGCTCTACTGTATTTCTTACTATTTAATGTGTTCTGTTAGATTTGGACTGATTTCCTTTAACACTTGCAGCAAGAAGAACTGATGTTAGGTGATCCTTGCCTTAGGGACTTAAAAAAAGGGGACATCATACAACTTCAGAGGAGAGGATTCTTTATTTGTGATCAACCCTATGAGCCAGTGAGGTAAGCTACCTGAGAAAGCTGTGTTTAAATATTCTACACACATGCATTAGCAAGAGTAATGTTGCCTGCAAATCTTTTCCCCTTTACCGTTGCCTTTCTATGGACTATTTTTATGGACTGGCATGGCCTTTAGGTTGTACGTTCCTGTCTTTTCAAACTGTGTTAAGCCAAGCACATGGCGCTTTTGGTCCACCCCGACTAACCTGGACTTAGTAAAGAGATCATGGTTTCCTTGTGATCCTAAGTATATAAATCAAGGAACAATGGTATGGAATAAAACAGGCATTTGTCCAACTAGAGTGTGCACATACTATTGAATTGTAACAGTTCTTTAGCAGGCTACCAAACATCTAAATTATACTGTATTTCAGCATAATATTATAACATCAAGAAAACTTGTGCATAAAAGAAATCAATGCAGATCCCCAACTATGTCAATTTGGGCAACTACAGTTGCGTACAAAGATAAACTTGCAGTTGTGCCAGAGCATCTTGTGGAAGGAGTAGAATATTTGTTTCAATAAACATTTCAAATATATCTTGTATTATCTTCATTATCATGTTTTCTATAAAACATTTTATAGTCCTTACAGCTGTAGAGATGCCCCGTGCATTTTGATTTACATTCCTGATGGACACACTAAGGAAATGCCAACATCTGGGTCAAAAGAAAAGGCTAAAGCTGAAACTGCAAAGAAAGAGGTAAAGTGTTTTAGAAAAGTGCCATAAAATGTATTACTGTACATCTATTACTGTACAAGATTATCGTGCTGAATACTTGGCTTTTTTTTTGTTTAAGGCTAGTTCAGCTGTAAAAGGAAAATCTGCTCCACTTGTTGGTGATAACTCTACTCCAACCTGTACTGTATCTGAAGATCACCTGGTCATTTACAACAGAGTGTCTGCACAGGGTGATATAGTTCGTGACTTGAAAGCTAAGAAGGCATCAAAGGAAGATATTGATAAAGCTGTGAAACAATTGCTGGCCTTGAAAGCGGAATACAAAGAGAAGACAGGCCAGGAGTATAAGCCTGGAAATCCTCCAGTATCTGTGACTGAACAGTCTTCAAAGCTTGAGACCTCTGGTACTCTGGACAGTAAAGCTCTGTATGATAAAGTGGCAGACCAAGGAGAAGTGGTCCGAAAACTGAAAGCTGAGAAAGCACCTAAGGTGGCTGACTAAACTGGTTTTTTTTAAATTTGGGTTTGCATAGTGCATTTTCCTCTGTGGAGGTGAATGGGTGCTTACGAGTTCTGTATTTTCATAGCGATCATCATTTGAACTGAGCTCTGTTCTGTCAACACCTGTGTTTTCCAATACTTACCTTTTAGCCAGATATGTATGACAAAGTTTGTGTTAATCTTCGTAAAGGTGCAAGTAAATTCCTATATTTTTTTAGACTGCTGTTCTGAAATGTGTACAGGATTCACCCCACAGCATGAGTTGATTTAGTATTCAAATCTGGTCCTTGGGGTTAAAATGTACTGCAGTATTTATTTATTTAGTTAGTTAGTTAACTAAGTATAGTCAAATTATGTGACTTCATAGATTGACTTGTTGCTATTTCGACCTTAAAAACAAAACAAGACAAAAACAAAATGCAGAGAGGAAAAAAGAAAGTAAAGATCCAAATACTACAGATATTTTTGAGACATCTTCCTGTCTGGATCTGAGCATAGAAAACATAGCTACTAGTAGCTGTGTTCTTTCCATTCTTTCTAATGCAGAGCAAGAAAAGATGGGAAATAACACACTTTGCCTGGTGGTTGAATACTGTTCATAATACTGTCTTGGTGACACCATAAAATCTAAGTGAATGAGAAGATCTAAACAAATGTATTGTTATAATTCTATTTAGGACTATTAGAGTCGTGGATCCCTTAACAGGAGTCACTTGGTTGAAGTAGGAAACTACTAGAGAAAACTTCTCTGAACAACTTTACTAAATAGTTAAGAAAATAGAACAGGTGCACACAAACTGCAGGTCTTTTCATAAACATATTTAAGATGCACTTCAGAGTCTTATGTGTCTATGTCTTTGTTCCTCCCTCTTTCTGCCCCTTCCTTTCTCTTTCAGGATGAGATAGGTGCTGCTGTGGAAGTCCTTTTATCCCTAAAGGCAGAATACAAACAACAGACAGGCCAGGAGTACAAACCCAGAAGCCCACCTGTGGTCTCTGTCCCTCCTCAGTCTTCTCCTGTTTCTACTCTTCCATCCCCATGTCCAGTAGACAGCAAATCTCTGTACAACAAAGTAGCTGAACAAGGCGATGTGGTCCGCAAACTTAAATCGGAGAAAGCTTCAAAGGTGTAATAGCAGTGAATACTTCTGAATGGAACAACATTTTCAGTTTAGGCTAAAACCTAATTGCAGGTTTTGTGAAACTTGAAGAACAAAATATAAACAAATACTTTCAAATTCCATTAAGTGCTTTCCCAAATTCTCTTAAACCGATATGGCTGACTTCATGAGTTCTGTGATAGTGCATGGAGAACCTGGAAGAGAAATAAGCAAGTTCTTTTTTTAGTGATACAAGATAAGTGAAGCAGAATACAAGCAGTAGCTTGAAAAGGGCTGTAACTTGAAAGCTAGAATAGCAATAATAAATTTAGTAGTAATTTGATAGTAGCCAGGGAACCATTCTATATTCAGAGTCTGAGTATTTGCTCCTGTGCTCCAGTGTACAAAGTCACAGACTGCTGTAACTGCAGGGAGCTAAGCCACCTAAATGGGTAGCTTTCATGGCATAGAAATCAGCCCTTACATATACTGCCTGATTAGGTCCTTTGTGCAACTTGTAGGTATTGTAGCTAAAAAGTTTTACCACTGGACTCAGTATTGACAACTTGCAAGTTAGCTGTAGAAGTTTTAGTTATAACAGCTGTGTTAGTGCCATTCTAGTAAAGGTTATGTTAGCTTAGCTATTGTGTTGCGTCTCTGTTGTTTCGGTCTTTATCTGCAACTGTTTTCTTTCCTTTCTTTCTTCAGGAACAAGTAGATGAGGCTGTGAAAATTCTTTTAAATCTAAAAGCAGAATATAAGCAAAAGACAGGCCAAGAGTACAAGCCTGGAAATCCACCTTCAGCTCCTCCTTGTATACCTTCTACTACACTTCCATCTTCTGTATGCTGCAGTAACTTGGCACCTTGTAGTTTAGTGGATGGCAAAGCACTTTACGATAATGTAGCTGAACAAGGGGAAGTGGTACGCAGACTCAAAGCAGAGAAAGCTTCCAAGGTATAATAGTAAATAGAGAGTAAGCAGTTGCAATTCTTACCACATTTTGCCACTGGGGGGAAATCTTTCACCAAGAAATGATCAAACAATATACTAAACTCCTGTATGTCTGGGTCACAGCTTAGCCATCAAACTTTCATGGTCTAATAATGCCACACAGGCTTGCTCTCATGCTGAATACTTTCCTGACTCTGAGATACAAATTCTAAGTTTGACTGGTGTAAAAAGACAAACTTAGCTCTCACAGCTAGATGAGTAAGCACAAGCATGGCAGATGTCAAAGAAGTTTTGCAGAAGTTTTTAATGTATTTTACTTTCTCTTGCTGTATTTGGGAAAAATAAAGGTAAAAATATGTAGTGTGCTACAGCAATAGCAAGGCTTTTCAAAACTTCACCAAGTCAATGATAGTTGTGGAAAAGAACGTGGGACAAACCTATCAGTTGTCAGGAGCTGCTTATTTCTTTCCACTTGCAGAATTGTTTTTGGTGTTTGGTGGGATTTTTTTTTTATTTGTTGTGTTGTGGGTTTTTTTGGTTTTTTTTTTTTAAACCTTTTCTAAAATAGTTTGTGTTTTTCAGTGTAGATTCTGCTGCAGTTGTTAACAGGTTGTAGCTGGCCAGGTGGGTTAGGGGAACATTCTGGTACAGTGTGACAGCTCTCAAACTTACTCCTCCTGTTGCTTGGAGGAGAGCTATTACTTGATTCCTGCTCTTAATTATGAAGCACTGTTTATTGGTAGATGGAAACTTTATTTTCTTAGCCTGAAAATCAATGCTTCTTGTCAGTTCTGTCTTTAATTCTCACTAGTACATCTTGCTATTTGTCCTCCATATAGGATGAAATAGATGAAGCAGTAAAACTCCTTCTTTCTCTAAAAGCTGACTACAAGGAAAAGACTGGCCAGGACTACAAGCCAGGACAGCCACCAGTAGCTGGTTCTTCGCCCCAAACATCAAACACGGTACCCAGTGGTCCAGACACACCCGAAGCTAAAGCCCTGTTTAGCAAAGTAGCTCTTCAAGGAGATGAAGTTAGGAAGTTGAAATCAGAAAAAGCAGAAAAGGTAAAAGCATACCGTGATAGAAAATGTAATGTATGTATTTTAAACTAAAAATCTATTTTAAATTAAGTGTGATTATGAGAATTAGAAATGTACATTTAGAGTAGGCAGCATTTGAATTCTGAGATCTGAAATGTACTTTTAAAATTATTCCTGACAGATATGGTCCTTAAAATGGTAGCGCCGTTAAATAAAGTATTGGTTTTTGCAGATTTTTCCCCCAACACTGTGTGGATGTCCACAATGTTATACATAGATCCATTTTGGTTTTTTGATAGAGCCATTTTATTCCTGGGATTTCTGTATGAATTTATCTTTATTTTTTTGTTCTTCAAGGAAAAGATAGATGCAGCTGTTAAGGAACTTCTTCAGTTGAAGGCCCAGTATAAGTCTGTTGCAGGAGTTGACTATAAACCAGTTTCTACTAGTGGCACTGATGACAAAGACAAGAAGAAGAAAGAGAAAGAGAACAAGTCTGAAAAGCAGAGTAAACTACAGAAGCAAACTGAGGGCCCCAGAAAAGAACCTTTGCAAGGACAGACTGGTAATGAGCTCTCCTCAAATGGATCAGGAGAGGGTCAAGGCCCTAAGAAACAAACCAGGTAAAGATGCAATCTTTAATCTGTTTGCTAGAAACCTCAACAGTTTACCTCTGTTCGGGTTTAGATTTTTACAGGTTTCTCATTTCACTTGAAAGTGTGGACATTTGCAAAATAAGTGTGTTCATTTTCATATTTGGGATCAAGCCAAAGGCAAGTTACCAAAAATTTATTTTGTGTCAATTGTACCTCAGCATCCTACTGAAAAAATTCTACCTAGCCAGTAGAAAGCATAAAGCAGTGTGCGCACTCTGTTATTGTGGGTGGTTACTGTCATTGAGAACTTGTTGTGCTTCATTATTTGCTTCTGCAAATGTGCTGCTGTATCATCCTCAGTATAAACCGTGGAGAAAAAAAAAAGCTTCGTGCTTATTTCATTGTACTAGTGAGTTTCCAAAATATTTACTGCAGGTACCACTAAAAGTATATAGCCCAAACCAGAGCAAGGCACTGCTGTTGTTGATGGTGGAACTCTCCAGTGATGATTGACGGGCATCCCCTCTCCTGCTCCCACCCTGAAAGTTTAGAAGTCTTTCCACAGCATGTACTATTTATTTCCTGTTTCAGATACATAAATCACATTAGAGACAGAGGTGTGCTTATTTTATATGGAAATTATGCCAGAAAAAATGCATTTTTCACCCTTAAAACTCCTCTGTTTGTAGAGATACAGAAACTTTATTTTTATCTACTGTCAGTTGAGTCTGGTGAGTTTAGAATCTTGTCGTTTTACTAGTTATCTTCGTTTTGATGTCTGTCTTGAACAGTGTGACTGGCATTCGCATGAATGGTGAATTAAAGTTGCATATGTTTCCTGAAATTGTAGCCATCAGCTAGGTGAGAAATGTTTAAAATAAAGAGTAAATCAACTTCCACACAGGCCTGGTTAATCTTAGGTTCTTATTAGAGGCGCTTGCATTTTTTAATGCATCATGATGAGGTTCTTTGATAGTTAGAATTAGAAGGGTTCAAACAGTAGAAAAGAAATGGAGCTGTTCTTGTGAAATACTCTTGTTAGCCAAGGTAAGGAAATGCTAGCAATTCCTACTAGCCAATATATACTGAATTGTTGGAGAAAAAAATTGTGACAAGTTAATAATATTAAGTAAATTTAAAGTATTATGTTCCACGTCCTCCTTTTTCTGCCTTCCCCTCTCCCTCCTGAAAAAAAGAAAGGATAGATTTTGCTGCTAAATGCTGTACAGCACAAATCTGGTTCTTTTCTAATACCATAGGCTGGGTCTAGAAGCTAAAAAAGAAGAAAATCTTGCAGACTGGTTCTCTCAGGTAAGTGCGTATCTGTTTGAGTTAAAGAATTATTATTCCATTATCTTATAAATCAAGATCTGCTTTGGATGTATATCTTATCTTGTATTTCTGTTTGCTAGGTTTTTTTGTTAAATACAAAACAAAGTACTTGCTCTTTTCTATGTCTTGTGTTGCTATCGTGGTCTTAAATAGAAGTGCCTTGATTGAAGAGCTGAATAAATTCAGGAAGCTGTAAAAAGGATGAATGTTAACAACTTCACCCCTCTCCCCATACCTATATATATATATATATGATTTTCTTAATTCATGTACGAATTCCTGTTTGATTAAGAGTGCAAAACTTCAGTGAAGTGATAGAAATTTCCCAGGCTTGGGAGTTTTATTTCAGCTCAGGATGAGGGACAACAAAAATTAGTACCCGTTGATACAGAATGAGTTTGCTGGCTTTTGAGGTTCAAAACAACCAGAGTAGAGATGATTAGTTTAGATTAGCCTACTTATGAAAGATTATAAATAGATATCAGTAGTGTGCATTGGCTCTCACTAGTATAACTTTTGCATATACCGTAAGGAATAAAAAATCTTTTTCTGATGTGAGCTAGAGACATTTCTTACAAAAGTGCAGTTTTTTGGTTCCTGGAAGTTAGCTACTGTCTCTTACTTGGATTCATGAAATTCAGTTTTACTTAAATGTTTATATTATCCAGATCTATTATTGAACTTAATGTTCCTGCTTAACTTTCTTTAGTTAAAGGTAACAAAAGCAATCTCAAAGTGTATCTTTGCTAACTTTTTGAGCACAAAGATTTTTAAATAAGAGAGTTGTCTTGAATTGCATGCCACACACTTGAATTACTGAATGTTCTTTGTGTATGAAATTGAAGCTTCTGTATCTGAATAATCTTCTGAAAGGTGATCACAAAATCAGAGATGATTGAATACTACGATGTGAGTGGCTGTTACGTTCTTCGTCCTTGGGCTTATGCTATTTGGGAAGCTATCAAGAACTTCTTCGATGCAGAGATCAAGAAACTTGGAGTGGAAAACTGTTACTTCCCCATGTTTGTGTCCCAGGCTGCCCTAGAGAAAGAGAAGACTCATATTGCTGACTTTGCTCCTGAGGTACACTTCAAAATGTTATTTTAATCTGAGTTCAAGAAAACCCAACCACTTAGTCTGCAGCTGACTAGGAGAGTAAGGGGTTTTGCTTTTTTTTTCAAACTTGTTGTGTTTGATTGTGTTTTTTTCCCCTTTTTTTTCCTTCCTGTAGGTTGCTTGGGTCACAAGATCTGGGAAAACAGATCTGGCTGAACCAATTGCTGTACGCCCCACAAGTGAAACAGGTAGACCTCTTTTTATGCAGTTTGGCTGTAAAGAAAACTGTTATAGGTATAGTGTAGTTGATTGACAAGAGTCCCTTTTGAAAAGTAGAAATCCATTTTATTAGAATGCTTTCTATGGCTCCTTATCAAAATTTCCCAAATTTGCTGCTGATTATAGCAAATGTCACAACACCATACGTTTCCTTAAATGGACTTTTCTAGGTAATGTCCTGAAGACTGACTTGCTTTGACTGAAAAACATGTTTGGTTGTTTGTTTTATATTGTTTATAAGAAAATTTCATCTCACAATTCACCTCAGTTTTGCATGTACAGCCGTGAAACTAGTTTTTACAAAATTTCTTCTTAGTACTTTAAACAAACATTTTAAGACCTAAGGCTGGATGAGTTTTTAATTGAATTGGGTATGGTATATCATCCTGAAATCTTGAGGTCAGTGAATTTTTATCTGTGAAGCTAGATGTATTTGCATACTCTAAGCCAGTAACTCAAACAGTGTCATTAGGTATTAAGCTTTGGGTTGTACTTTGACCAGCAGCAAGCAAGCTATTTTGCAGAGACACAGGATGAAGTGAAAGTACTCCTTTCAGTGCAAATAGTGTGCGTTAAGACAAAATAATGTGTTTTAAGGAGAATTAAACATAAAAGCGTAGCTCTCACAGGAGAGAATATTAAGTTTATATGCAGCAAAAATAAAGGTTTGGCATAAAGTGGGTGTGCTGTGCAGAGACCGAAAGCTGCTTTCCTTTTACAGTCATGTATCCTGCCTATGCAAAGTGGGTGCAGTCACACAGGGATCTTCCTATCAAGCTGAACCAGTGGTGCAATGTTGTGGTATGTTTGTACACGATTTCAGAGTAACTGTTGTATAAGTGCAGTGTAGGACAATTATTCTATGTGGACATGGCATGGTGGTACTGATCACAGCACATATTTCATGGCAAACGTATGAATGTGGTTTATGTGATTTGTTTTTCTCACTGTTTTTAATAAAACACACTTTATCAATGTATATTGCTGATTACATTGTTTAAGTAGAAATCTGTGAATAGAATTCTTTATTCAGATTTTTCTAACTTGTAAGCAACAACATATTAATATTTATAAACATTATTTTTAACAGTAACTTGACACTTTAGGGTTAATCATGGTGTTCAATTTTTTTATCCCCCTGAACCAGCGTTGGGAGTTCAAACATCCCCAGCCTTTCCTTCGCACTCGTGAATTCCTTTGGCAAGAGGGTCACACAGCATTTGCAACATATGAAGAAGCAGCAGAGGAGGTAAAAAGCAAATGCACCAGTGCTTTTGCTTTCAGAAAGTTAACTAGGACCTGGTAGAAATCTGTCTCCTTGTCTTTGAGAGCCCTCATGAAAAATGACAAATTTACCAGAATCTGTTTTTTTTCTCAGATATAACCCATGTCTGAGGCTTTAGTCTCTTCAAACAGTACAGGGAGTTTCAAGAGTGTGATATATAAAGAATGCTTTCCTTAAAAATTATTTTCCTTAAAAATCTGTTTTCGTTAAAAATCTAAATAATGTGTTCCTATGTTAACTGCTAGGAATTTTAACACTTCCTTTGCCCAAAAGACAGATGTTTCATTGAGTATCATGGCATATCTTTATTTACTTAGCAGATGTTCAAGCTTCTAGGTGGAAGCTTGAAGTCAATATAACCATTGGACTGGCATTTCTGCAGTGACTCTTCTTGTTTTGTGTCATGGTTTATAGTTGTTGCTATTTGGTTCATAGAAAAAAACAGCCAAAGTTTAAAGCAATTGAAGAAATCTTGTTTTTTAATCACAATCTCGAGAAAGTGTTAAATTTTTAAGATTTTAGATTCCGGCATATAAAAATATTTGATGATGTAGCCAGTGCAAAATACTGAGTAATTCTTAAGACAGTGTGTTCATCATAGGTGATGCAGATACTGAATCTGTATGCTCAAGTGTATGAAGATCTCCTAGCAATACCCGTTGTGAAAGGAAGGAAGACAGAGAAGGAGAAATTTGCTGGAGGTGATTATACAACAACTGTAGAGGCATTTATATCTGCCAGTGGAAGAGCTATCCAGGTACTTTATCTATTAGAAGAATATTTTTTTAGTAAATACAGTTGGATGAAAACCTTAAATTAGTGCTTGATAGACTTAACTTTCCTTAACTTTCCATTGAGTAGAATTTTCTGTGTGCAACTATTTCAGGGTGCAACGTCACATCACCTAGGGCAGAATTTCTCAAAGATGTTTGAAATTGTGTTTGAAGATCCCAGGAAACCAGGAGAAAAACAGTTTGCATATCAGAATTCCTGGGGCATTACAACTCGAACTATTGGTGTGATGACAATGATTCATGGAGATAACATGGGATTGGTGCTTCCACCTCGAGTAGCCTGTGTTCAGGTGTGTAAAAATGCCATAAACTACTAGTTGTTTCCTTTCCTGTCTTGGACTATATGAGCGTTTCGTATCAGGCACCTGGAAGACTTAACATAGGATTGGAGCCATCTGCTTACAGAGCATGATGCATAAAGCTAATAGAAATCATTAGGGTACTTATGGTGAACAAGAAGGTCCCTTTAATAGTCCATCTATTTAAAATAATTTTATCTGCATCATTTGGATGAAAAGGGAAATGTATCCTTTATTTCTGAGAACTTGAAAAAAATTACTGGGATGTAGTGCCATATTGTTTTTAAGTTTTTATACTAACTAGGAACTAATTTTCTTGTAACATAAAGTATGTGTCATGTTATATTGCAGGTTGTAATTATTCCCTGTGGTATCACAAATTCCCTTTCTGAAGAGGACAAAGAGGCTTTATTGAAGAAATGTAATGAATATCGTAATAGACTGCTTAGTGTTAATATCCGTGTACGGGCTGATTTAAGAGACAACTATTCACCTGGCTGGAAGTTTAATCACTGGGAACTTAAGGTACATTTCTTTCCAGGAGGTGTTTTGAAGCTTATATGTGGGGTATATATGAGGCATTTCATGCATGCCTTGCATTGTGAAGGCAGATATTTTCTCTAAAATAAGAATTGCTGCCTGGTAATTGGTGATCACTTTAATAAATGAAGATGTTTACTGAGACTTGCTCTGTTTGCAAGGATTTGCATGTCACTAGCGATTTTTGAACTTACAAGTCTCTACTTTGTGTACCTAGAAAATTAAATTGATAGTACAAATTACTTGCATGTTTAAAAATTTGTGCTAATACTTAAGTATCTCCAGGGTCACAACAGTGCCTTCTTTGCACACAGTGGAACATCAACAAAGAAAGTAGCAATTTTTTTTTTTGTTTCAAAATTACTATGTTCTCCTTATATAGTAGTTGAGAGGAGCAGTTCTGCTTCATCAAATATATAAGGCTTCTGTAAAACAAAATAGTGAACAGAATGAAACAATGTAAATTAGAAATTGCATAATGTGTTGAGTGATGTTATGGCATCATATTTTTGTTCTGAATTTGAGATTAGTTTCAATATGTTCATCTTCAATGTAAGAGTGAAAGAGTTGTCAGGCACTGGAATGGGCTGGCCAGGGAGATGGTTGCATCGCCATCCCTGGAGTTATTTAAAAGAGAGACATTGTTTAGTGGTGGGCTTGGCAGTGTTAGGTTAACAGTTGGACTTGATGATCTTGGAGGTCCTTTCAAACCTAAATGATTCTATGATAGAAGCTTCCCGAGTTGTTGAAAGTTCCCATTGTATCCAAGTTTTCTTTTTTTTTTTTTTTTTTTTAAATGGAGCTCTAATACCATGAAGCCATGTTGGGAGACTTTTTAAGTAAAATTAGGTTTGTCAAGGAGGCAGAGCATGGGGCAAACGGGATGTTTTTTATCAGATTTACTAATATGTCTACTATAGCACATAAACTGCATCTTCAGTTAGTTGCAGACAAATTAGTTCAATTAGTTGCAGACAAAGTGCACTCATTGATTACTGATGTAGAATTTCATAGGGTAAAAAATACAAACGTACTGAATTAAGAAGTGCAAGAAGGAACTGGAAAGTATTTTGCTTTATGTACTTTTCAGTTTAGCAGATTTCTGATGTTACCTCCAAAAAGAGCCAAGTCATTGGTATTTGTTTTATAATGTCTGATATTATTAGTTCCCTTGCTCTTTCCTAGGAAGTCGTGCTACATGCCCATGAGTCATCCTTCTTTTACTGGAAAGTAGTATTACAATTAGAAATATTAGATACTTTCCGGTGAGTTTTTAATTATGGAGACAGCTTTTTTGTAAACCATAAACTAGAGTGTTTGTTCAGTTTAAATTGTTATTAACAGTTTTGAATAGCTTTTCATGTAGCTTTGCAGTAGGAGAAGATATTTCAAAGAAAAGATAAATGCAGTAGGAGAAGATAATTTTCAAAGAAATTTAAATGTTGTAAAGTGATTCCATACTAAGACTGGTCTTTAGAATAACCAAATGAAAAAAAAAAAAAAAGAGAGAAAATGAACTCTTCGACTCTTCGTTATAACTCCTAACTTGTTTTAATGAAGGGTGTTCCAGTCAGGGTTGAAGTGGGACCACGAGACATGAAGAGCCAACAGTTTGTAGCTGTTAGAAGAGACACAGGACAGAAGCTGACCTTTTCTGAACATGAGGCAGAAGATAGACTGAAGCAGATTTTGGAGGAGATCCATGCTAACCTTTACAACAGGTAAATGGAGAGGCACTGTAAATGGCTGTGCCAATCACAGATGCACTTTACCTGTCAGAAGAACTTCTCACATTATTGGTTCATCTATGCAGAAAGACAGGTTAGGGTCATCTGTTTGTAAAATTTCATTTTTCTGCCTCTGAAACTTGTTCACATACAGTGATACAAGTTTCCTATTGTGCTCATGAAACAGAATGTTAAAGGTTGTGAACTTATTTTAAAAAATACTTCTGTGAATTCATGTAAAGTATTAATAAGCAAATGCACCATAAATAGTTCATGGGATAATAACGCACAGGATTCGTTCCTGAAATATGCTTTTGGTAGGGAATTTTGAAAGGTACAAGGTTGTCCAAGAAACTTCAGTAGTTGAAGTTCTGTGTTCAGAAGTGTATTTTAAGACCATGTGTCCTACTGTCTTTCATAGTATTGTTTTCTTATAAGCAATCTAATGATTTTGGAACTGTTACTTGCACTTACTGCACATGCCAAATCCTTTGTGTGTCTGTCATTGCAAATTATTGTTTGTAACATCACCAAGAACGAACATGTGCTGATCCAGTACCATGGCAGATGAGTTTTCCTGCTTTCTTCTGTGGTGATCTAAGTTGCTTATAAGTGGAATATTTTTACCTAGTTAAAAAGCATTTTCCTGTTTAGATTTAGAAAATAATTCAAAAAAATATTTACATCAATAGTATTTGTTTCTATCTGTAGCTGGTTAGTGTTGAACTGACATGCACAACTGTGAATTAACATGGTGAAATGTGCAGCGGCCTGGAGAACAGGCCACTGGCAATTAATAAAAATTTTATCTCTTTGAGGGCAGAAGTGGTAGGAAGACATAACCTGATTAGGAAGATTTGAATGAATAAATAGCTTCTTTCCATGTAACTTTCTGTTTTGACTGGCTCTGAAAACTTAGTTCATTTGGCCGGTGAGGTTATGTGCATAAATCTTCCCTGACTGAATTTATTTTTTCCTTTTCTTAGAGCTTATGAGGACCTAAAAAGTCATATGGTGGTGGCCAATACTATGGAGGACTTCCAAAAAGAGCTTGATTCAGGAAAGGTAAGGAAACTTACTCAACTCTGTCCCTGTAAGTACCTTTACACACTTTCTGTCCCTTACAAAGAATCAGGGGCTAGAAATTTCAAAGCTTATGTATAAATACTGATCTGGTCTTTATGGAACTCTCCCCTCACAAGCAGATGAAGCCTCTCCCATAGGGCTGCACAAAAATTAATTAGATTTCCAAAAATCTGTGATGTACATTGCTTTCCTCTTTTGCTACAATGCTGTGTTTACCAAATACGGTGGGTGTTTCAGGCTACCACCATTTAAAATTTAATCCTATGTTAGAGGTGACAGAGTATCTTGGTGTGACTTAACAATGCTGCGGTTTGGTAATTTGCACTTGAAGTATTACATTTTTATCAGAAAGTGCTTTTCAGAGAGGTTAATGTAAATATTATGCTCAGATTAAGATAAACTTACTGACATTATTCTAATGCGAACAGTGAAAAACACTTGTCAAATCCCTTAATAGGGTTCAAGTAAGGGTTTAAAGTACACTCTATTTACGTCAAAGTAGTTTTGCCTTTATGACCTGAGTAGAAGCCATTGGGTTCATTGAAAATTGCTGTAAGTCAGAAACCTCCTTGTGTTGATAGTAAGAATAACTCACAGTGTGGATGATTGAGCTTTACTGACCTAGAGATCTCTGAAAAAAGTTCTGGCAAAGTATTTGAAGTTTATATGAGAGATTAAGTCTTCAGTACAGAATTGTGCTGCTGCTTCTTTTTCAGAGATGCACTGACAGAAGTTCTTAACCCTGAAATTCTGACACAAACCTCAGTTTGTGAAATTGTTCATATATTTAATGTGTTCAAGCAGTAGGATCGCTAGGATCAATCATTAAGGCTATGTATTTTATAAAGAGAGATCAATGGATTTTTGTGTACCAATTAGATCTACTCTGAAAATTTCAGATTTTCTGATGGAAAATGCACAAGTGCCAGGAATTAATAGTACTTTTGTTGTCTTCAGAAATAGTTAAGATATTCTCGGTTAGGCTTGACCTTCCATCACACTCTCGTCTTGCATTTCTACTGCACTTAAATTCAATCTATAACAAGATTTAAAGCAATAATTATGAACTTTAGAGGAGGGACTGATTTAACATGCTTATGAAGTTGAGGATACAGAGTTTTTAGACATTCTGCGCGTAGGTGCTAATATAGTAGTACTGCCTTATTTTCCTCTACAAAACTAAATACAAATGTGAAATACTGTTTCCAAACAGCTTTGGGCCTTTCCTACTGACTACAAATTATCATTTCCTTGGTGCAAGTGTCTCTAAAGTATCTGAGGATTCTGGTGGTAGTTTTAAAAAACAAAATATTTAGTCTTTTCTTAACAAAGAACTCTGCAGTGCATAGATGTTCACCTAGTACTACTGCTCTCATGTATTGTGATTTCAAGATGTGCCATCACGTATCTTTCACTTCTGAATTAAACAAGCACTCTGAAACTATGCTTGTCTATCTTCAAGACAGAAACAGTCGAGGAAGGCACAAGCTCTTAGAAAACCTTGAGATGCAATAAACTTCTCTGTAAAAATAAACTAAAATGGAGAGTCGAGCTCATTCCAAGAGCAAGAATGGAATATGAAGCTAATTCTGTATTTGTACATGCACATAAATTATCATCCTTTAGTTTTGATGAAATACTATAGAACCCCCTTTTTTTTCCTCCTACCAGAGAGGTTCCAAATGATACCCTCCGAATACTACGCATTTTACCCTCTCCACAGGCAAAGTCCAACACGCACGGTCGTGTACATCTAGATTCTAGAGAGGGCCAGGAGAATTGAACTGTTTGATTATGTTTAGAACTCTAATATATCTAGTTTAGAATGTAGTTAAAATTGGAAACGTGAGCAATTATTTTTACATTCCAAGTTGGATACCTGCACCGCTTTGGTACTTAGGTTATATAAGTTTATTATAATCAACATATCTGAATTGAAAAAAATGACGCATGTAATTTTATGACTTTCACTCTCTACCTATATATGTTGTATGGATAAACTTTTATAGCATATGCATTCTGTAATTTCTTGAAGTTACACTGTTAGCACTGACTGTTGTTTAAGAAGAAAATTTGCTGTTGCTGTTTTCCCCTTACTATAATTGCAGTGTAGACTATTAGCTCCTTAAAAATGCAGGCTGCTGCTGTGACCTTTTCAGTTGCCTGCAAAGTTTAATTGAAATTCTGAGAATAAATTGCACAGGTATTTAAACAAAGTTTCATTTAACTAACAAAAGATCAATGCAAGAACAGTATAGTAGAGCGGTACTAGTTCCTGTTCTCAGTTGCAAGAAAGTGAAGCTATAAAGTGAAGTCTAATAAAGGTGTGTTCCAGTTCAAGGCAACTTGAGAATGTAAATTTGGTGAAAGCAAACCTTCTTCACAGTTTGGGTAGAATTAAAATGACTGTGAAGGCTGAATTTAGTAGCTGTTGTTGCCATCAGCTATTAGCATTACATGAGTGTTCAAGTGTATGTAGGGGGTGTCTTTTTAACAGTAATCCTGCTTTTTAGTAGAAACAGAATTTTCACTGTGATAGTCCATAAAAAATGAAAGAAGTCAGTAAAATGGGATATAAAAGATGGGAAAAGAGATTTGCAACAACAGCTAAAAGTAGTACTGAGAAGAGAGTATGAGATTATCATTTCAGATTTACTTCCTCGATTTTTTTCAGTTAAGCTAACTAAAGGAAACAGGAGGAAAATACACGTCACTGCCCCCAAGAAAAATGTACTCTTGGTGATTCTTTTTTTTGGAAATATGTATGTCCTTGTCGTGTTCAGAAAATATGAAAATTCATAGTAATGGAATTAAAATGAAAACTTCATTAGGAAAGCACTGTCTTGCAGTATGTAAGCAGCCATTTGTTCTGCAGTTTGAAAGATGTAAACTTTTCCTGAAAAACAGAGAAAAAGTATTTATACTTCCCACAGAAGGAAGATGTATTGGGTTACAAAATAAAATCAGCACCCTGACTTGATTGAAATGCTGCCTTGGGTTTGTGTAGGTTTTTCCATGCTGCACTATGGAGGGATGCCTGTGCTTATCTACTTTTGTGACGAGAAAGAGCTATAAAAATTTAATTATAGCAATTGGAACTTTTTCCACTTTGAGTCTATATGAGATCTTAAGGTTTAGGAATCTTCCAGAGACAAGAATTACTTTTTTAGATGTATAACTGTTTTGTTTTGTTTTGTTTTTTCACTCTCCCCACCTCCCCCCTTCAGATTGTACAAATCCCGTTTTGTGGGGAAATTGAATGCGAGGATTGGATCAAGAAGACCACTGCCAGGTAAAATATAACTGAACTGTATACTGTCTACCAAGATCAAAACCAAAATGTTGCATATAAAACAGGAGCGTAAGATGTTTTCGCGAGTAATGCTGATGTACAATCCTCACCCTTGACTCTTACTGTCCCACATAATTCAATATACTTACTCCCTTAGTTCTGAAACTTTCAGACTAATTTGTGTGCTTTTGAGATTTTTACATATAATACAATTTATTGCACCTTTATTTTTAAATAAACATATTTACTTATTAATATGCTTTTTTTTTCTTTTTCAGGGATCAAGATCTTGAGCCTGGTGCCCCCTCCATGGGAGCTAAAAGTCTCTGCATACCTTTTCAGCCTCTCTGTGAACTACAAGGTGGGACAAGATGTGTCTGCGGCAAAAACCCTGCCAAGTTTTACACCCTATTTGGTCGTAGTTACTAAATTACTAGCGAAAGCACCTTCTCCTTTATCTGTGAATTGAACTTTTTTTAATAAGACTGAAATAGCCCCCAAACTTAATCAGTTTTGCGTCTTTTAAATTATTCAAAAAACAAAGCCATAAACCATATTCCCCCCCCAATTGTCAGTCTTAGGCTAGCAGTAATTCAGACTTTTCTGTAAACATCTCTAATAATAAACATGTATTGTGAGCTGTAATACGCTTTGGTGTTTTTTTCTGTGTTTCTCAAGGGGCAGGATAGGTATCCTTTGCTTCATGTCTCTCTTGCATTTTGGTGCATGTATTTTCTTGAACACTGAGAAAATGCCTGAAAGACTGGGGAGGATGTCATAAACACTCCACAGTACAGTTTAGTGCGCTAACATAAACTTTCTAGATAAAACATCTGCTTTTAATTTTGCCTTCAAATATTTCAATTTTTGATACAGACCTGCTGCTAACTTGTAGACATGGTAAGTGCTACTCTTTTTGAAAACTCCCTCTGGAGCCAGGTGTTTCAAGGAGTATTTTCACCCCATTGTAAAACAAGTTTGAAAGGCTGTTTTAGATTAAATGCCACATTTTTAGCAAGATGCAGGTGAGTGCCATTTCTTGCAGATATTTTGCAAAGCCCTGTTTCTCATATCTTATAAACTGGCATTTTATAGCTGTCTCTCAGTGATATTGCAATGAGTAATGCGAAGGCAATCTGGAGAGGTATTTTCAGTGCTAAAGACTTTAGGCTGTGATTATACCTCTAACCTGTTCCATAAAGCCCTTTTGCTTTTTACTGCCCTTACTATGTATTGCTTTAGCAGAGAAGGATGGGTGTTGCAGAGTTATGAAATTACTTTTAAAAAAGATATTAGTTCCACTCTGAGCATAGGATTAACTTGAAATAATATGAGCTAGTCTTGGCACAAGATAACTTTTGGATGACATGTGCTTAATTTGTTCCTGTGTGTTTGAAGGCCCTC
>NW_010119172.1:0-14458 GCF_000699245.1 Pterocles gutturalis | reverse complement strand
CTTTCCCTGAGACGATTTGAGTGAAAACTTGGCAGTAAAGAAGTTGGAGCAGTAAGATCCTCCCCAGACTCTTCCTGTGACAGTATTACATGGCTGCCTATTTCCAAAACCCTATTTTTATCTATCATCAGTAGTCCAAAAGTTTTAAGCATACAGGAGACTTAGCTAGAACTTCACACATCTCTGCTTTTCAAAAGCCTGCGTGACCCAGATTCCTGTGGTCACCCTTCCTAATCAAGATTTTGAATATTAAATTGAACCAGTGGCCTGCCGCATTTAGGATCGTGCATCTTGTCATAGTACCCCGGTTTTTCAGAGAAAAGTGCAAAAATTATTAAATATTTCAGATAAGCTTGCTCGGAATGTTTGATTGGATATTCTTTGCAATATTCCTTAGGTGACGATTAGTCCTGAAGGGTTTGCTGCAGTTGCATCTTAAAATCATCTATCTAGCATTTGTCTGTCTAGGTATTTTCTCGCTATATAGACAGAGTCTCGGGGGTAGTAGTGTCAAAGGATTTGGGGAATGATATGTCAGTGCATTCATTCATCTTTCATTTTTAGTTGACATATCAGA
Organism: Pterocles gutturalis; assembly: GCF_000699245.1. Lineage (NCBI taxonomy): Eukaryota > Metazoa > Chordata > Aves > Pterocliformes > Pteroclidae > Pterocles > Pterocles gutturalis. Next base: position 13,881 of record NW_010119172.1, on the reverse strand, counting down.
AGAGCAGCCCTAAGATCTTTCTGTCCTGGTATGCTGTCTCTAACACTGACTAGAATTATACTTTGAGGAATAGCATAAGCAGTAAGACCAGAAGGATGTTTTCCTGGCCTCAAACGACGGGTAACTAAGACTAGTCTTCAGAGGTATTGCCTGCTGCAGAGCACTCATGTTGGGGGAAGGGGGATGCGGTAACCAGCAGCTTCAATGTCCTCAGGCGTACGAGACAGGAGAGCACTAAGATTTTTTGACAGAGCAGGAGAGATTATTAAGAATAGGTGAGCACTTTAGCTCCCATCGAAATACTCTACAACACCAGTATTTTAAAAATTAGTTATGGAAGCTGTTAATAGGTCAGTGCAGAACAAAGGATAAGGCAAAACTAAATGCAGTCTCTATCAGTGCTGCCGCCTTATCAGTTTGAATAAACAGCTAACCTTCAACCAGTTGACTGGATCAAATTCATGAGTAAACATGTTGACAGCACTTCTTAGAAATGAGTTACTTTTAACCTACAGATGAGCTTGAAGCCAGAGGTTTCACAGAAGTGCAGCCCTTTTTGTTTGTTTGTTTGTTTTAATTCTTTTCCCAAGAATGTTTCTTCCTGATCGTAGTAGGGCTTGAAGCGTATGGAATGTGGGTGCCTCACCTGCAGATCTCTCTGTGGTGATCTTTGAGAGAAGAGAGGCCAACGCCTGCCTTGGAGAAACATGTCTATCTTGAGTATCCTTCCGCCAGAAGCACAATCTGAGCTATCTGTAAAGCATTATACAAACATCCATACTCTTAATTATGCTGGTATTAAAAAGTTTCAGAATCTTAATAAATTGTGTCTCTTGGAAAATGAGTATATGAATCAGAGTAACACACTACAGTTGATTGAATTACACTGCTCTGTGTTTATATTAGAACTGCAAAGCTCTTAGTGTTCCTTAGTTTTTATAGTTGTATACTGATAAGTATGGGTTAAATAGCATAGTAAGGTGGGATGTAGTGGAACTGCCTTAATGTGGTGCTGCTGGTTATTGACAAAAGAGACCACATCTGAGCATTTTAGCTCTGTTGCAAAGGGAATGCTTCATTTAGCTCAATCTCATGTTTTGGGAATTGAAACTTTGTGTAAGGCAGAACTGTTAAGAGCTCTGAAGTTTTACCTTGGTGTGTTCCTGTTGAAAGGAGAATAACTTGAAAAAATTCTCACTTTTCATGCTCTGTAGTTCAGATAATAATTAAGTAGTTGAACATTAATACAAGAAGAAAGAAAACATCATAGAAATAGCTGGAATAGAAGTAGTAACGCAGGTGGGAGATGATGGAGAGGATGAAGAGGAAGAAGAGTTAAGTATCAGTTGCAATGTTGTAATTAGTTTCCTTAATTCACCTACTAGGGTTACTGGTGTTCTTAAAAGGTGGGGATGGGGGAAATCTCAAGAGCTGCAGTGTGTAGGCAAACAAATGACTAAATGTTAAAAAATGCATCTGTTGACAGGTAAGGCTGGTAACAAACTGGACTTTAAACATAAATATTGTGGTTGTTGAAACCCTGTGAGCACAAGAATAAATGAAAATCAGGGGTGTTTGCATTTTTGACCTAAAGTTAATTCACCTCGGGAAGTCTGAGGCCAGCAGGGACAGTTGGTCAGCTCAGGTTATCAATCTTATCTCTCTGGCTGTACTGCATGTAATTTCCTTCCGTTTTATCTTGTAACTAACTGTGTGAATATATGTACACAGATGGTCATTTCAAACAAAAACTGGATTATAATTATAAACTTTTCAAGGAAGGCACCTGGTCTTATCATCCAGATTGCTTAGTGTGCTGTTAGCAGGTAATTTCCTTCACCAGGGTTTGTGAGCGTACCTAAACTCCTCTGAGTACACTCAAGAGCTCAACAGCTTGCAACAGGTTGAGGATTACTTTGGGGTTTTAAGATGGGCAGGGTTTTCTAAATGGGAAATACACCATGTGCTCTGGGTTTATTGTTAAAGCTCAGCTTCCCCGTCTACTGGTCACATATTTAGAAAATGGTCTCCAACTTTGCTCCAGATCCATGGGCAACATTAAAACATGCCAAAAGTACAAGCAGTTGAGAACGCTAGGTTGCTAAAATGGAAGATCAATTCAGTTGTCTTTGAAACTTGCTCCATGGACAACGTGTTCAACTATCCTCGCAGATAGTTCACATTTAATGTGTTCTTAAAAATAACGTCAACCCAATGTGGATTTCAAATGTGGTATTTTCTCAGTGCTAAAGTTACTGGCAACAGAAATGGCTGAAACAGACATTGGAGGAAAGTTTTATGCAAAAGAAATGCCTTCTCTAGCCACCTTCTTATGCTCTCCTGTATGGGCCTTATTCCATTTTTTAGAACAGTGGCATCGAGTAGAGTAGCAAGTGCTGGTGCTGCTGGTAGTCTCTCTTGGTTTATTTTTGTTTTTGCAGGAAAAAAAAACAAGCTTCCTAAGGGTGGAGCCCTTACAGGACTGGAGCCTTTCGGGCTGCCTTCACATGACGAATCTTGCTAAACTGCCCTTTAAACTGATTTATTGCTTTACTGCTTCCTATAAAAGTGGCTCCCACATGTGAGCAGCCCTGACAGGTGAAGGGTAAAAATCCCAGGCAGCGAGTTTTGCTCCTCGCACACCTCTGTCTGGCAGAACCTCAGAGTTTTTTTTTTCAATGGGCCGCTACTCGGGCAGGAGCAGCAGGCTCATCTTGATGTGTGTGGTGAGCGTTGTGCTTTTTGGTGTTGAGGTCTCAGTAGCCTACATTGGCAATTCTCTTTCCTTAGCGTCAGATGCCTTTGCTGTTCTCTCCCACTTGATCTCCATGATCATCGGTCTGTTCGGGGTTAGGTTCAGTCGCATCAGGTGGCACAAGGCTAACACTTTCGGCTTCAGCCGGGCAGATGTACTGGGAGCTTTTGGCAACTCTGTTTTTGCCACTGCCCTGATGTTTAGCATCTTCATTGAGGCAATCAAGAGGTTTATCAATCCTCAGAAGACTGAGAATGCACAGCTCGTTCTTTTTGTCGGGATTGCAGGTCTGATCTTCAATGTATTGAACTACGTTATCTTCATGGACTGCTGTTATTGTAATTCACACCACGGAGACACCGAAACAGGTAAATAACCTCGCGCAGTTGCTCAACGTTCCCAGCCCTCTGCGCTTCTGCTTAATGACTTTTCCAGAGACTTGTTTACTGCTTCTCTGAGATGGGCGAGTAAAATGCCATAGTTTTCTTCATCCCTTTGTTAGCAAGGATAATGGATTTTATGTCTGAACCCATACGTGTTTCCTGCTTATTCTGCAAGGCAGCTGTTGTCACGTGTGTTTCTCAGTAAATAATGTTTTAAGTTGTGTATGTGTTGACTTTCTAAAGAGCACAGTGATCTACAAGAGAAATTTTCTCCCTAATTGCATGGGACAAGGTGTACTACCACCCTAAGGAGATGCTTTTTAGGAAATACCTTATCCTGAAATACCAGTCATCCACAATCAGTAACTCCATGCTTTAGTGATTCTGCTGTAATTTCTGTTTAGGACACGGGTTATCTTTCAGGAGGTGTTCACAGTTTGTACAAGACAACAGAATAGGGAAGGGTGAAAGGCGACTGTGAGCCTTCCTGGATTTGGGGCTGAAAGACAACTGTTTTGAGAATATTTGAATGCTGACCCAAAAACCTGTGAGCACAGAGCTGAATGATTCTGTGTGGTGTTTTAACCTGTGCTTGAGAGAGAGGCAGGTAGAGGGTGGTACTCTCTGCATAGATCTTTTGCAGCAGGTTCTGTCGAGTGCACAGAGTTTTAGCCTTTCCATTTATTTTTCTTAGCATAGGATTTTCAAATTTCTACATTTGGGAGGAGGGATGGGGGCTGTTTTTTTTATTCCTGCAGAAAATATCTCACTTTATTTGACGTAAGATACATATGTGTGTTCTCTCTCTCTCTGTACATATGTATGCACACACGCAAACATTTCTTAAAACCAGAAATCCTTCCGTTGGGTAAGGAAACAGAGATTTGCAAAGTGTTAACTGGGCATCCTGGGGGGAAAGCTGAGAACCTGTCTAATAAAGCAGCTGCTCTTATGTACTGCTCTAGGTGAGGTGAGGGAAGTTTCAGGCTGGATGGGGCTTTGGAGCTAGACATTAGAAGTTTGTTAGTTTACATTTCAGTTGTTTAACGTGTTTTCTGTAGTACTTAAAAGTGGAAAATATACTGTTCATTATTCAAGGTACCTCCAGACAATACTGAAGCTTTAACTTTACTGCTGTATAACACTAAAACCAGATGCACAACTTAGTTTGCTGCCTGTTTGTTTAGATACCCAATTGTTTAAAATTTGAGCTGCTCTTAAAAAAAAAGTTGTGGTGATACGTAATTAGCGGGGGGTATTGAATGGGCTTTTATGTTAGGAACAGTCAGCAGTTCCTGGCAAAGTCTCGGTTTGTGACGGCTTCTTGGTTTCATCTGAGTAAAAATCTGTGCCTCTGGGTGAAGTCAGGGAGGAGGAACACATCAGCACTTAAAAACAAAGATGGAGAGTGTCAGGCAATTAGGGAATTAACTTATTAATGGCAGGTGTGTAGGTAAGTGCCATTTTCATTGAATTTCCAGGATCTTGCTCCTAACAGCTCTCTAGAACAACACAGCCATCCCTGTCCCTCCAGTAGACTCGTGTCCAAATACCTGGTAACTCCACTTTGCTTTCAACTGAATTTCAGTTGCCTAAGCCAGGGATGAATTTTGTACCATCCCATAAACACAGCGGTAGATTTGTCAGTGGTTTTGCCTCTCTGTTTCTGGTATGGTGAATCTTCTCTGGTTGCGCTAACGCCTGCAGGCAAGACAATCCCTTTTTATACTGTAGGGGGAATGCTCCTTTCTTCTGGACTTGATATTACAATCCCCACTTCAGTAAAATTTGATATTTATTTCCTCTAATTCTCTCTATATTCAACCTGAGTGACATTTTTATTACGTGTCTTTTAAAAGGAATCTTATTCCCAAATAGCTGTATTCTGAAAAGTATACATATATGCTTTACATGTATTTTACGTATATATTAAACCATGAAAAAAGAGGGATTCCCTCTTTCTCTCTCTCTTGTCATCCCATGTATGAGGAAAAAGTTACTCCCTCCTGGAGATGGAAGTCAAGGCAAATTTTCTGGTGCATCATCACCACTAGCAGGAATTCAAGGGGGATGGACCATGGTCTCTGAATCAGCTTAGTACAAATATTCTTGCTGAGCAAGTAGAAATGTGTTTTTCCAAGTTGCCATCCCTGCTTCCCCAGGCAGACCCAATTCCCTTCCTCCACCCATCAGCTGGGTTTGTTTTGCCTCTCACCCCTTACTCTTCTGTCCCTCCCCCTTCTCTTTTTTCTGGTTCTTGCTACCCCTTTGCTCTGTGTCCAACTCACTAAGTCTTCATCGGCCGCCTTCCCCTTTGCCTCTCTGGCTCTCTCTAGATTGTTCCAATTCCCACCTGTCCCCTCTGCCAGCTGTAAGCACCCATCCCTTCCCACCAGGTCAAATTAGGGTCTCTCTGCCTCTAGGTCCATCTTTGCACTTGATTCGGACAGTGTAGTTCCCCATGCTATGTTAGGACTAAGAGGAGAGGTCAGCAAGAGTACAGGGAGGATGTGTCCCTGTTCTTTCTTTTGTTGCTGTCCCAGAGCAGCTATTACAGGTATACAATATTTCTACACTCTCTAAAGGAACTGCCATGCAGAGGTACTTGGCCATCCATCGCAGTGTGGAGGGCAGCAAGAGCTAGTTATTGCTTTGACTTAAAATCCAGGAAATACTAGTTAAAGCATAGGAATATTAAAGCTTCCCTAAGAAACTGTTGCCAGAAGTTAACATTCATGAAACACTTTTCTTACTGTTACTGTTGGAAATGACAGAGTGGCTTTAGCTGGAGTTTTCTGACAATTTTGAGGTCTTGTATCTTACGCAGAAAGCTTTGGCACAAAAATGAAGAATATGGCAAAGTAATAAGCAGCTGAAAAAAAAAAAATCAGGCTCTTGTAATAAATACCAGACAACTTTAATACCAGCCATACTCTTTATAGTCAGTCATAAAAATACAGAAGCCTATTTTATTGCACATGGAGACCAGCTTACTCTTGTTTGTGCCGTTCAGTGTAACTATTTTGAACAGTTGGGGGGACCACAGTCTGAAAAGCACCACATTACTCCGATTGTAGTAATTGTCTGTTGTTTGTCTTGACAAAATGAATAAAAATTTAACACTTATCCTGTTGTCTTGTGATCTATCCGGGGAGGCGACGGGAGGAAGTAGAAAATGCAGAAGATGTTTCCCAGCCCAACTGGTCATTAAATAAAACACTTTGTGTTAGTAACCAAGTGGCTTTGCTTTTATATTCTGGTAGGTGCAATTTAGCCAGCATATGCGTGAGCATTTTATTGGTGGGTCTCAGTTCTGCTATCTCACCGTGCACCGGCAGCCTGCTGCCCGGATAAGAGGTGATATGTAAGCTAAGAGTCACATAAGTGAAAAACATGCCTTCTTTTTCATCCTTGACCTTATGGGAGGCATGTATATCTTTTTCCAGGCTTTTGGAAGTAGGAGAGAGTTGGGGGTACATGTGTGTGAATGAAGAGAGGTGCTGGCTTTGACTGGCTGGGGGACTCGGAAAGGCTTTGCTGATATAATATTCTGAACTCGATTTTCACCTCTGTTGTTGCAAACATACTGATCCCAGAGGAAGTAAAAATGTTTATAGGTCAAAATAAGTGGATAAGTGGCTGCTTGACCTCTATCTTAATGCCATAGACCTTCCCAGTGGAGACCTGGTGAGCAGAAGTGTGCAGGGATTGAAAAGTGATTGTATTTTCAGTGGTGCTCTCAGATTTAACAGACCAAACTGCAGGAGATGAAAGTGCTCTAGGGATCAGAGGGTTTCCCTTTCTTAGGCTGTCAGGGTGAAGGATTTAATGATCACTTAATTTACTTGCATTTAAGAAGGGAAAAATAAGTTCCCTGGTCTGAACAGGTTTCTCTCTCAAAGGTACTGCTGAAAGGGTGCCAGACCATGACAGTTTGATGGTTTTGGGACCTTTCTAAGGAATGGGAAGGCATCCTGGCTGGAACACCTGTAACAACAAACCTTGGCTTACTGTGCTTACTGTACTTGAAAAGCCTGAAAATATCCTTGGCATTACTACCTCTATTTTACTTGTCTTCTGAGTATATCTTCACCGGGTTGATATTGCTTTTCCCAAAAGGCACCAACCCCTCAGTAAGCACGTCATGGCACTTCATGCCCTGTGTCCCTAGACAGATGGCTGCCAAATGCACGGCACCAGAGTTTACCAACAGGCAGTTTCTCCATTCACATGGTAAATCCTCACGGATTTATGCTGCCCGTGTAGTGCACCGTGGCATCCAGCTCCTAAATGCTGACCAACACAGTATGTATCAATGAAGGGATGTATGCCTTACACATTTATTTCCATAAATCCCAGAGGTGTTAGTGTATGCAGATAACCAAAGCCCGCTCTGACCAAATAGATTTTCTGGCTTTGATTTCTACAGCAATACTGGAGGTAGTCCTCTCAAACAGAATAAAAATGTCAAGGGAAATGCTCAAAGTATTGTTGAGTGTTTATCAGATACCTAAGACTGAACACATTATCTTTTCTGAAGGTCATCTTTAGTTTCACAGCGTGCCAAAATAATCCTCATCAAATTCTTCCAAAGCTTTTCTGAGCAGCTACCCCAAAGGTAACCAGATCTGTGTTAACTTATATTAGCTGGAGCTCTAATCCAGAGTCTTCAAGAAAGGCAAAACAGATGGGAAGAGGCTGTGAAAGTCTATTTAGCAATGTGCTTCATTAATTTTTCTTAAGATTATTTTTTAATGCTTTGTTCTCTTAAAAGAAACCTTAGAAGCTAGTCCAAGGGGGAGGCATTTTACTTTCCTCAATTGTTTTCAAGCAGAAAATTTTGCATCAAAACAAGGAAAAACAAAGGTTTTGGGGCTACCTTTTGGCCAAAATGGAAAGCGCAGAATTAAAATTTTAAGTCTATACGTAAAACGATCAAAGCATCCCTGAATGGTTTATGCAACAGCATAAAGGTAAGATCAAAACTTCTGAACCGAGACTCCAACACTACTTGTACCACTGAACTTTGGGTGACTGCACTTGCCCTCGACCTTGAACCACTTTCGTAGCAAAGGCATAGACGGGCTGAGTTACATTACAGTATCTCTGGCAAGCTGTAAGGAAATAAAAGGACTCTAAGATAATCAGGTTCAAAGTCATAAACAGTTTCAATACAATGACGGATTTTAAGGCTGACATGTTATATATGTTAACTGTAATTGTTTTATTTGGATGGCTATTCTGCAGAGTTTGCTACAGGCACAGGTTTGGTATCAGCTTCACTCTGGAAATGCTGCTGGGATAGAAGACGGCTTTTGCTTTGTGTTTGCAATATGTAGCACTACCTCCCAGTAGGAAAAGGTTATATGGGGGTGTATATATGCATATATATATATATGCATATATGGGAAACTTAACAGAAGAATGCTTTCTAAAAAGTGAATTATCAAGTAGTTGAAATATTCAGGGAAGCACTATCCAGGTAACAGAGCAGAGACTGGCTGAATATGTCTTTAAGTATGTAAAAGGTTTCTCTGTGCTAGATACTAAGAGCAGGGAATGGTGGGTTGTTGCTAACAAACTGAACAAGCATCTTAAAAAAAATAAAAAAAATCTAATGAAAAGAAGACATTCCAGGCTAGGAAATAAATAATTCCACAAGTCCATCATTTCAGATTGACCTACCAGTGTATTCAAGCCATCTTTGGAAGGGCATGAAAAATCTGTTCTTCTGTCCATCCGTGGTCTCTCCCTGAGGCAGTTTCAGGACTGTCCTGAACAGTCACAGGTGCGATTGAAAAAAGCCAGGGACATTCATCTCTGTACTCTGCTGAGCACGTTGATAAAACTTGCACCCAGACTGCTGAACTCCTGCTGGAGGGCTGACTTATAGGCTTCTGCTCCCTGGATTGAAGCAGACCTGAATTCCCAGCCCTCCTGCCCTTCAGCATTTGCCAGGAGACCCTATCGTCCTCTTTCTGATACGGTGCTCAGCAGAGTTTGAGGGAGATAAAAATAAAATGAGCAAACAGCTTGGAACAAACCAACTGCACACAGAACACTCACATACTGACCATCTTCCACAACAAGATTGGCTGGTTGGTATTTATTTTGGGATTCATTTTGTGGTCAGATTTATCTGCGGCAGAAGCCAACCACATTGTTTCAATTTAGGTTTGCTAGAAATTTGTCCCAACATTTCTAATTGAAAGAAACAAGCTTCATGAGAGCCTTCACCTGTCACCATCAGGTCTTGTTGGAATGAAGCTTAAAGGTCTACTCTCACCCACCCCTTGGATCTCGGGCTCTTACAGCTAGGGATGCTGCTTTTAAAAGGAACGCACCTAAGGTCAGCCTCAGTTTTTTAGAGCAAATGCAATATTTTCCTCCCCCCAGTCTTAAAGAGGCCTGACTCCTTTATCACGTACAGTAATGTGTGGTTGTTTGTTTCTTTCACTCTCTACTTTATGCCAGATAATTCCTGTAATATCTTTTGTAAATAATTTTTTATGATGGGTTAAAAAGTAATCTCTGCCAGGACTTTGACAAGCAGGATGAAGAGTGATCTCTCTTAGTTATGGTGTTCAGAATTAGTTTTTTATTTTAAAGATTTTTTTTTTTTTACCATCCAAATTCTATGGCACCACAAGGCTATAAGTGATCTTATTTTCTATAAGTGATCTTATTTTCATTCTTCATTCAGCTGTGGAAGAACATTATTGTTGTTACTGCTGTTGCTGTTGTCTAATATTTCACAGTAATATAGAGATACCCTATTTTCAAAAAGCTGATAATGGCTCCTCTGTAAGGAGCAACTACGTAGATTTTAACCTGTGACTTTGAAAATGGATAAGTTAAGGAGGGTGTGACAGAAGTCTGCAAAAAAGAGTGGCACAGGGAAGGTCAGGAGTTGTTGACTGTTCTGTTTCTAATACAAGAACTAGGTTATCTGAAATGAAACTCATCTAGTACGATAGGATCTATCAAATGCAACTAACTGGATCCAGGTTCAAAACAAAGAGGAAGGGGTGATTCTTCACACCATGGGTAGAAGACTGTTGCCAAGCAATTTTGAAATCTACATTGGCAAGTGAAAGGCTGGACAAGTACATGGCAGAGAAATCCATTGCCAGCTACTAAATGCAGAGACCTAGCTCAGAAGCTCACTTGAGCTGAAAATGCTTGGAGGGTGGAAGAGTATTCTGTGAAAGTATCATGGATACTTACCCTGCTCTTACTGGCACTTAAGCATCCCCTTATGGCCACAGGTGGGGATGGCCTGCTGGCTAGGGAGTCTGACTGTCAATGGCCAAGTGTTAGAACATGGTGTGGAGAGAACCTTAAAAACTTGCTGCATAGAAATTTTGAAGCTTGCAGGAGTGCTTTGCATCTTTGAGGTTCAGAAGGAAAGTTGTCTTGTTCATAAGGTTTTTACCAATTCATAAGGATGTTACCAGTTTCCTGCTCCTGGTTAGGATGAGGAAACTGCAACACCAGGTTTTCTAGCAGTATTGTAGCTGAAAGTAAAGTTGGCAAATAATTCAGAAAACTAAGGTGTTGGACAACCTTTTCTGAACCTCCTAAAAAACACTTGTTCAGCTCAGCATAGTCAGACAGACTGGGATATTTAGTCTGATTGTTTTGTTTAATGGTACGTAACTTACTCAGGCAACCTCAGTGCTGGATGAATAAGTGGAGCTGTAACATTATATTGTTGCATGCCTGCAGTCAGTGTAAAACACACGAGGATGCCGAGTGCGCTTCAAAACAATTGGACACACAGTTCCCTTCTAAAAGGATTTGAGACCAAACTTTCTGGAAGTGGCTCGGTGTAAGCAGAACAGTCATGCCCACGAGGTGGGAAGAGCCTGGGTGAAAACCCTGGTAATGCGGTTGGTGCCTCCTATGTGCAGGGTCAGGAACTTCTTGTGGACTATGTGGAAGGAGATGGAGGTGCGAAAGAGCTACGGGGATTATACACACTTCATTCTGAAGATTGAGCTAAATTAATTATTCTTGTTATTAAAAAACAACTTACTGAACAAGAATGATGAGTGTAGGTTTGCTCACATGACAGTTTTAGGAGTTGTTTGTCTTGAAGTGATAGTGGCACCTGGGTGCAGAGGGCCAGGTAGGCTTGTGTGCATAGCGGGGTGAGCAAAAGCTGGGATTTCCAGGAGGCTTTCTAAGCAGCCATAGTGTGAAGGGAAAGGCCCTTGTGTGGGTAAATAACTGGTCGGAAGATGAGAAACAGAAAGCAGGAGACAATGATCAGTTCCACAAAAATATTTGCTAAATGCTCAGAAGACAGAAAGTGAATCCAATGTGAGGCAGCACTGGGAAAGGAGTGAAGGGGACGGTCGGGACCTTCACTGTGCCTCTGTGTGAATCTGCGGCTGACCTGTGTTTTTCAGTGTGCAGGTTTGGTTCCCTCAGCTCCAAAAAATGTAGCTGGGAACTGGAAATAGTTCAGAGATGGACCCCTGGTCTAACGCTGCACAGAGGTTGCTCTGTTCCTGTGTCAGTGGGTGGCTTCCAGACTGACGCTGTGTCGTGAGAGGCAGATGGAGATGCGTGAGCTTGACAGGCAGCGGGGGAATCAGTGGCTCGGCAGACACCGCTTCAGAGCTGAGGCTCTGCCATGTGCTGCTTCTGACTTCTTCGTGAGTCATCTGCAATTGTGCTTCGTGTAAGAGGACTTAGTCCTCTCTTTGCCAAAAATATCATTTTTAGCACTACTTCTTCAAAATAACTGTGATGTTTTTTATGTTTTTGAAGTGAGTTCAGGGCTATGACACATTGGTTTTTTTCAAAGAGAATTAATGGATATTTTGCACAGAAAGATTAATGATGTTCCAGCTGCTGTATTCTACATCATCTTCCTAAAATAAGAGCCATTCAAAATTGTTTTCAGGTCTATGCAGTTACAATGATCTGGGATTCAGTGAATTTTTTTTTTTATTGTAAGTAAAGTGCCAGAGGCTGAATTTTTTATCATTAATTATAGTAAAGAAGACACAGGATATAATTTTACATTTTATATCTGATAGACTCTTTAACTTCCTATAACTCGTATATTTTTCCTCTTTTTATACTAGCTATGTTGCACTGTTTTTTATTTGGCACAACTGTTTAAAATCTCTCATCATATGCTGGTAGATGTAATTATAGAGCTGAAATGAGTGTTGATGTAAATTATGCTATCTGCTCCCACTGTTGTGTTTATAGTAAGGTTCTTTTCAATACATTTATTTTTATGCATTTATTAACTTGAATGCTGCAGGGTACTCTCATTGCTTGGGCACTGAATGTGTGAAGGACACACACAAGAATCTCCAGTTAAGTGGGAGTTGTGTGATAATCTTTGCAGATACACGGGATATTGTCCCCTGAATGGCTACTTCAGTCCACTCCAGAGGTTAAGATGTATCTTGGGTTATGTGCAAGAAAGGCTTTGGCTGTGTATACAGAATTCGGGTGGAACTGAGAGGCTTCATTGAAAAGGTGTGTTCAAACAAGGGATCAAACTCAAATTAACAGCAGTAACAACGCAATTGCTTTGGAGTTAAAATAAAGAGGAAATTCCTGAGTCCTTTAAGGAATTTCTGGTTGTAGGAGAACACCACCTTTGGTAGGAGGGACATCATACTGTTCCCTGGCCATGTTTATTATCTGATAGGGATGTATGATTTGTCAAGCATAGTGAAATGTTTGATGTGGCACTTCAGTGTGATTTGTAGTTGCGGCAGCAGTACCTCCAGCACTGGTGTGCCTCTTGATTAACTGAAGTATTCCAGACCCTTGCAGGATATAATTTTAAGGACATTATTTTCTTTAGATCTTATGTCTTTTATTTATTATTCTTGGGCCCTGTTCTAATTTTCGTTTTTACCTACTTCTGAAGTCAGATGTGACAAAGAATTGTATGATGAGCGATCCCAAGTCCATTCTGGGGTCACTGAAAATCTAGTGACACTACCAGTTGTTTTTGACTACCCCACACTTGAGAATGGCTCCATTTCCCAGCACCTCCTTTGATTATCCAGTGACTCCCACCATCTCGAAATGCTGTATTAGTAGTCTGGCTCTGTCCTTTTTCCATTTGCATGGAGAAGCACCGCTTCCCAAAAACCATCATAACAACAAGAACAACAAAAATCTACAAAAAACAGATAGAGGTTTACTCAATTATTACGCATCTTACTGATTATTCTGTAGGGTAAAAAAAATGCATGAAACTTTTTCTCCTAGGCTGATGACAGATTCACGCACCCTTAGCTACTGCTTTGACACACCTTTTCAAAGGCTTGCGGCAGGGAATTACCTGGTTCAGTAGGTGGCACTCTATCCTTTGATTTGGCACTGAAGCCACCAATAAGGCATCAAAGGAGTGTAATTATTGGAAATTATCACTGAAATTTCACCATATTAGGACAGTACGGTGGGACCTGGTGTCCCCCAGGATGGCCTTTTGGTTTTATCTGGATGGCTCTGCCTATCCAAGGGGGCCCCTTTCCCAGTTGGTGTGCCGGGTTTATGCTGCCTCCCCATGTCTGTTTTAGTTTGTATTTATTTTGTGTTATATTTATTTTGTATAACCCACAGTTGTTTCTAATGAGCCGTGGTGGGGCTGTGCAGCAGGAGTCATAGAATCATAGAACGGTTTGGGTTGGAAGGGTCCTTAAAGATCATCTAGTTCCAACACTAAGAGCCAGGACACTTTCCACCAGCCCAGGTTGCTCA
>NW_010119171.1:7467-33945 GCF_000699245.1 Pterocles gutturalis | reverse complement strand
GGGACAGGGGAGGGTGAGTGAGCAGCTGTTGGGATGCTTTGCTGATAGCCAGGGTCCAAACTATGACATAAGCTTTTTCTTCATGAGCTCTCAGGCAGTGAGCTTGCTTCAGCTTAGTGTCTGTAATCGCTTGTATCCAAGACAATTTGTGGGAAAAACTGTAACTGTTTGGTGTTGGCTGTCTCTTAATCTCAATTTTTTTTGACTGAAAGTTTTAACAAGGGGCACATGCCCCTTTTGGGTCCCTTCGTCCCCTGTGGAACCTGATTCCCTAGAGCTTAAAATCAAAGTTACAGTAAAAGCAGCATGGCTATGTGAGCTTTGGTTTCCCTTTTCTCAGAAACATCCTCTGCCACCTCTCTGGGACTGGCCAGTTTAGTCTGATTTACATGGCACCGTCCCACCAGCACAGATGAACAACCACTGCTGAGCTGGGCAAAACCAAGCTCCAGAGCCACGGGACCAGGGGGAAAATGTTGTTTTGGCAAGACCAGGTTACATGCATGGAGGAACGATCAGTTTGAGTATGTGAGAAAGCTTGGTCCATAAAGACTGTCAGAGACCCTTGACTTCAGTAGTATGAACATTTTGATACAGGCACTTCTGAATTGCCCCAAAACTTCAGTAAGTGAATACCAGAGAGGAAGGAGTAGGAGACATGCTGGGGAGCCTTTTGGGCAAGGTGGTCTTCCAAAGCAAAGTGTGCTGGGCTGGTTGTGACCCACAGGTGGGGACCTTGTCATGGGAAGAAGGAGTTAATGCTTGGACCTGCCAGAAGACATCCTTAGCAAGAGCAAGATACTCTCCCTTGCTTTCAAGTAGTCATGCCTGAAAAGATTCAGGCTAAAAAAAATAAAGCGTTCAATGTTCAGCTGCCAGTTGGACCCTGAGGTTTGCCTTAAATCAACTGATTGTTCTCCTTGCTTTTCCTAAACGCAGTGGTGCTGGTCCCAGCAGAAGTGTGTGTGCTAATTGTATAAGGATGTAATAGCTCTGGACTCCCCTTGGAGAGCTCTGCGGCTCCCATGACTCTGTTCCACCCCTTGTGGGGAAATATATCAAAGAATTTAATATTATTTGGAAAGCTGATCAGAGGAATGTGTTTCTTATCCCCTGGGCACCATTGCAGTCTTACAGTGACATTAGCTTTCCTGTCCACAGACCCCTGCCAAGTGCTTGCCTGTCCCACTGCTCCAGCATATTTCAAACTCTTTTCAGTTTTATGGTTTCCTTTTTATTTATATCTCCCTGTGATACACTCCTCCTTCTTTCCCAGCATCTGCAGTCATTCAAAAAAGCTGGAGAGCACCGGTTCCCAGAGGTACCTCCAAAGTTTGAGTAGCTTCTTCCCTGTCACAAGCCTGTCAATAAGGAGCTTGATGGGGTCTCTACCTCCCAGTCAGGGGTGGGATCCGATTTCCCAGGTTATCAGGATGACACAAGAGCAGATTTGTTTTCAAGCCTCTTTATTAAAATTCTGCCTCGCACAGCGGAGCTGAATGTTCTCTATTTCAAAAGTTACCTTGTAGTTTGTGTTTGAATAAAAAATGGCATTAGAGACTGAAAGCCTTTTTGGTGTTTTTGGTCTTCTGGCTTTACGGATAATATAGGGAATTTCCATTTCAAGGCTTTGGAAGACTAAAAAATCCACCAAGCATGCATACTACTGACTAAAGCAGGACTCTGAAAAATAATATACTCCAGTCTCTGAAAAATAATATACTCCAATGTACACACATCTCCCTCTGCATAGGTGAGAGAAAACAGCACATGACTATTAATCACACCGCTTAACGCATTTCGGGATAGTACCCAGACAGGGCTGTGTTGATCATGGTGTAAGAACCCATTTAGAAGAAAAATTAATAAACTTGAGAATGTAAATTCAGGTCTCCAACACTATTTAACACAAGCGAATGCTACCTTCACAGCACAGTACAAGAAACTGAGCCGTACTGTGGGCAGAACAGCTTTCCACGCCGTGCTGGGGGTTGGCAGTAGGTGTTTCCACACTTTGTTTTTCAAGGGTTATGGATAAAATAGAAAGGGCACTCAGAAGCTGGAAAAAACTTCACTCGTGAAGACTGCACTTAGTTATTTAAAGCTGGTGAAGAGAACACTCCCTCCAATATATCACACAATCGGCAAATTCACTCAGGAGTGAAAACAGTGAACGTTTGCTTTGGTAGATAGGGACTTTTTTTTTTTTTTTTTTGGTGAGAAAAGCCTCACCTTTTAGCCTTGTTTCCTGAGGCAATGAGTGTTATGTGAGTGGGATGTCTGTTCATTTCTCTGTCTCTTAGCTCCTTTTCCTGACTATTGGAGAATTCATGAGGCAATTGAGCAAATTTGATATGGAAGTAGAGGTTTCAATGACAGGCAGCTCAAGGAAAACCCAGAGCAGTTTTTCCTTAAACACAGTTAAAATCCATCCCTTACCTGTTTCCACAAGGAGTAGCCTGCTTAAAACACCAATCCACAGCCTGTGTGTTTGTTCAGGCAAACGGACAAAGGAGGAAAATGGAGAGCTGAAAATACTTTTTTTTCAGGAATCCTGGAGAACTCTAGAAGGAAGAGACGGGGGATGTGGGTCACAAATCCGAAGGCAATCAGATGACAAATAGTTCTAAACTGGTATGGGGGAAATAATAAAAAAGAAAATATTAATTAATTTTCTAAGTATATTTGTGTTTCAGTTTGGATCTTGAAAAGCCAAGAAATAAATGGATTAATTTGCAGACTGAAACAGAAGAAATAAACAAATCCCGGAAGAGAAAAAGCCGAAACACAGATTTAGATAAAGCTCTGTTTTCGAAAAATACATTTTGAGGTAGATATAAAGTGCAAGACTCTCTCTTACAGTTCAACACGTACACACAGGCCCAGACAGAGGTATTTACATGGGCGGGTTTGGGAAGATTTCTGGAAAAAGCAAGTTTTAGGAATTTTCAGTGCCCTGTCCACACCTGTTAAACTATAATGCTATAAACTTCTGAATGATGGAGTTCACAACCAGGACTTTTACCAGAAAATCACTTTTCTATGAGAAAATCCTAAACACATGTCAAAAACATAATTAAATCGTGTCACTTTCTTAGTGGTGTTCTAAGAAAAAAAAATCATTTCTGCAACCTCAACAACACTTTCACGAGGGTCACAGCTATGTACCAGTCCCAGCAAAGTGCAAGGTCTTGATTTTTGCCTGCTGTCATAAAGTTACTATAGCACAAGACCAGTTAAAACCATAACGGCAAAATTTTAGATATGGGATCAATCTGCTCTTTTCACTGCATTTGAACGGCACAAACTCTGCTGAAATTAATTAATTAATTGAATAACTAGTGTTAAATTCTTTGCTCAGCTCTGCTTGTCTGCTTGTGGCCTTGAAAGAACAAGGTACAATCAGTGCAGTTCCTAATAAATTATACCTTTCCAGACGCTCCAGATCAGCCGTTAAAGTTTAGGAGGTTCACTGCTTTCACACAGCCAGGGCATGGCTGGGAAATGAGGTTGCCTTATGTCAGTGCTTCCGGGAGGCAGTGGTCCTTGAAAAGACACCTTTGCTGATGCTGAAGCCTTGGAAAGGTCCTGGGCAGGATTTTGCAGCAGCAGCCCCAAAGGCAGAAAGGATAATTCCATGTTCAACTAATACAAGTGAGGTCAATCCAAGGAAAATCATGCAGCAGGCTTTACCAATGCTGTTAGAATGGATAATTTATACAGATGCTGCAAGTCTGTTGGTAAAAAAAAGCAACAGGCTTTCACTGCAGCTGCACGTAGTGCTTAGCATCTGTCTCCAGCTTCCAGCTATTTCAGGCTCCAAATTAGGCAACCTGATGATGTTGTGGTGGCTCCCCTTGGTAGATATGCTCTGAAACTGCTTTAAGTGCTACATTTGTCAGTCGATGAGTGAAGGAAGGCAGGGAAGGGGACAACTATGTTCTGAAAAAGAACCTAAGGCTACACAAGTGGACAGGTGGGTTTAATCTCTCTTTGACCTGATGGGATCCAATGAAGATGGAGATGGGGCTACACTGTAGTCCCACCAGACTGAAGTTGGATCTTTGTCCAGGAAAGTATAATGAGAGTCATTGCACCGGAGAAAGAATGAATAAACAGGCCTGGATGATGGGAAGCCTCTAGAAAGTGGGGTGCTCCTGCATTGTGCTCCTGACTCCCTTTCTGCATCTTATCCAACGGCTTTTCAATGTGTCTTGTACAAGCAGGGAGCAGAATACAGGAGTTTGCTTCCCAGAAGACCCATTTTAATTGGTTATATAACTGCTCCACAGACTGCAGCCATGCTGTTCCAGGCTGGAGCTCCTCTTCCAGCAGCTCTTCTTCTGCCCTTCATGACTGTGTGCCCCCCTAGTAGCTTGGTCTCATGCATTGCTGCACCTTGAACCTTCATCCAGAGGTCTGGCACTGATTTTCCAGTGAGGGGATATGCACCATTAAATTGCTTCCAGGACAGTGGCTCTAAAAAATGTGCTCTGTGCCACCACTTTCATTTTCTTTTGACTGTTTTCTCTGATTGCCAGCACTTTTAATCCTCACCTCTGCTACTGCCTCCTTGTGCTTTTCTGCCCTTTCCATTGTGACCTGGGCTACCATCTCCTCATACCTCCCAGTCCCTGCTCCTGCCTCCTCAGGAGGCCACAGATAACTCATCATCTCCTTCCCTGGATCCTTCTCCTGCCTCCACATCTCCCAGCCTGCTGACGTTACCTCCTCACGCTCCCTTGGCAGCCACAGGCTGGGTGCCTCGCTGAGAAGGTCATATCTGCCAGGGGACATCAGAAAAGCTACTCTGAACACGTGTGTCAGGAAGGGGAACCGGGTGCTCAGAGTAATTGAATTCTTGGGCAGTAGACAGATTTGGAGATACCTCTGTATTATTGCCACAAGTTACTGTCAAAGCTACAACAATGAAGTGTGGCTGCTCATATCAAGTTCAGTTTGCTGAAGAGGAGACTGCTCATGCCCAAGATATCTTGTCGAACTATTGGAATGTTTTGCAAACAGCTGTTGGGCAAGATGGCATGGGCACAAAAAGCCACTGCTGGACAGCCAAGACCTCAGGCCCTCCAGCTGAGCTGGGAGGGGAGCTCAGCACGAGGCTCAGCACGAGGCTCAGTGCAGCAAACTACACCAAAGCCTACAATTCCCAAAACTGCTCAAGAGGCTGGGAAAACTGCAATCTCCTTCCAGAATCAAACTCCACCAAGTGCTCAAGCCTTTGTGCTTACAGAGCCTTGTTCACTGCTCCTTCCTCTGACGGACACTGACAAGTAAAAAATCCACCAAAATGGGATTCACAAATTCTGTATCAATCATCCGGGTGAACCTCTTCATCTCCGCATCCCCAAGTTCATTGGGACAAAACCTTCTGGAGCGGTGGTCACCTACTCAGATGTCTGTGAGTGTCCTGGGAACAGTGACCTTGTGTCCTTTCCGAGGCCCTAATGACGTGAGCCCGTGGTCTTCAACAAACTTAATGCTCAGCTGTCACACAGAAACAGTCTGCTTATTACTCTGTTGAAGAACCACGGTTCACACACCTATCTTTTGGAAAATCCTATGCACATGGGATTCTAGCCACTTGCTACAAAGCAGTGGCAATCCCAGGATTTACTACCAAGATCACTCCAAGGACTCATCAACCCAATCTTTGGATGACTTCCTCATTTTAGGAAAAACACCTTGGGATGGAGTGTTGCTTGGAGAATCAGTGCCTAAGTCACGCACTGAATGGTGGGGTCTCTGGTGTACCGAAGGGTGAGAGCATCAGGATGCTGCCCTCAGCTACCAACAGTGAAAAATCCAGTCCAGCAACTCTATGGAAACTGGAAACATCTCTTGGAGCAACCAACAGAGAAGAGAGTCCCTAAGAAAGCTCTGGGCAGCTGAAAAACTCCATCTTTGGTCTGAATTTGTAACTTCTTTACAAAGCAGGAGGAAAAAGAAAAGTCAAACTGCCCAAAGTGTTAGCCTTATTTGACAGGTTAGTCATTCACCATGCTTCTTGCTGTCAGCACCCACAAATCTCTATCAGGAACTGCTCTTTGTACCAGCAGTCAGGTACCAAGACATAGAATAGCAAGCAATCCTTAAGCATGGAGGAATTTTCTCTCCATGAAGGTGTTTCAGTCCAATTCCCTTTACAGAAAGACTAAGGTAACAGATACCACATCCTACCTTGGGGTTTCCAGTATTTCCTTTCAGGGCTTGTTATTAAATGGTAAATACAGTCAGTTATTACTGGAATCCCCTGAAGAACACTGTCATGCAATTCCGGTGGTTTCCCATCCCTCTCTGAGGAGTAGGAATGGATTGGTGCACCGCAAGGAGTCATCATGGCTTGGCCCCTTTACAGATTTCTGCCTCTGGTGGTCACTCTCAGCATCTCTGCAGATGTGGCTTTGAAGGAGCCTTTGAGCAGAAGCAACCAAATTACGTTCCTGGGCCATCTGAAGTTAGATGATGTCTTCTGAACACCACCAGCTTGCTTGAAAGTGATAAAAATGAGCCAGTGATCAAGACCACAAACCTTTTGAGTAGAAAATAAGCAACTGCCACTATATTGCCTAGGAAGATTAGATGAACAATGCTGAGGAAGGCATACTGCCAGAGCCAGAACACCAAGAGACTAGAAGCCCAGACTGTAGAAGACCTCATGAAGCTGCAGAACCTACTGCAAGTTAGGAGTGAACAGTCTAGAAGACAACAGATGTGGATGTAAAGCAAGTGGGATATGAACATCAATATTTCTGAGGCATGATCCGGAGATGGAATGACTGGATACCATGAGTTTACTAATGTGTGTGGGCTGGCTAGCAATGCTTGAAGGACCAGGCACTTGAGAAGGGTCTGCCCTGGGCCAGGGACAAGGGGTGGACTGGAGCTCTCCCACGACAGGACTGAGCTGTGGTAGATGTGGCCCTCACCTGGTAAAACAGGTGACTGGAGATGTAGCAAGTTGCTGGGATCTTGCCTGGGTACTCCAGAAAGTCCATGGTCCTGGTGATGCCTGCCAAAACCATCCTGACAGCCACACTGGGGGAAGCTTGAAGCTGTGCACATAACGAGGGCGTGCAGTAAGAGCTTAATAAGAATTAACCCCCTCATGCACATGCCTTTCCCAGCAGGTCCAAAGAGCTCCCAGGTCCTAGCCATGGTAGAAAAACAGCAGTTCCGTCATGCTTTGGAGTCAGTGGTGAATCGCTGAGACCTTGGAGGTGGTGGAGGACAGTGCAAGCCATCCAATCTCCCTGCACTGACTCTGCAAGGTCTGAAGGCTGCACATGTGGACATGGCTGTGGAGGCAGAGCAGTACCATGGCACGGGCAGGATGAGCTGGATGGTGCTGAGATGATGGCAACAAGGCAGTAGCTTTCTCCTTCCGCCTTCCATGGCTGGGGCTGTTCAAGAGAGGGCTCCATGGCAAAAGAGCCTGCTTTGCTGCAGAGACCAACGCACCCAGCTTCCCAAGTCACAGGGAGCAGCAGGGGCTGGACCTTCTCGCTGTACTGATCTCTGGCTCACAGGGGATGATGAGGAGACAGGCCTCTGCTCTCACTCTGTAAGGCCACCCCAATCTCCAACACAGAGCATGTTTTTTGGTTCTTTGCCGTGTACCTTGGATTTAAACTTCCCCTTTCAATCTGCATAACCCCCTGTCCAAGGGCCAGCTGGAAAATAGTTATGTACTTTCTGTGTTGGAAAGTCTCCTTGATCTGTATTCAGTAAAGTTAAACTACAGAGGGGCTTCAGAGACCAGTAGTTGTCAGCCAGAATGGAGTTCACATCATCTACTTTGCCCTGCAGAAGTCAGGTATCTACTCTGAGATAGTCACCCAAGCTCCCTCTGCAATCAGTGGAGACACAGAAAAGAAATAATTTCCCCCAGAAGCGCCCATCTAACCCAGGACCAGTGCACAACTAGCTCAGATCAGACATTAACACCCCCTCATCCAACATTTAATTCAATAGAAAACTGCAGCCACAGTGGCTGCAGGGCTAGAATATGGTTATCAGCTCCACTAGAGACTTGCAGATTTGTACAGGGATTGACAAGGCAGACTGAAGAATATGAAATAATCTGTGGTCCTGGGAGCATCCACTGCACAAAACAGCACTGTGGGTATGTATAGTGCAAACCAATGCAAATACCGGAGGTGTTCCAGAAGCCCCTATGAGCACACGAGGCTTTTGACAGACAAAATATGTCAATAAGGACACAGAGTGATCTGTGTTGCTTGAGAAGATCTCAGGCAGACATTGACCAAGAAGAATGACATGGCTAAGATCAGAAGAAGTCACAACCAGGTGGGCAAGAGGATATCACAAGCCCATTTATAGGGAGCAAGAAGTCTTTAGCACTGATGGGAATTTTTTGTTTGTCAGTATTGGGCTGTGCTAATGTCAGCCGCTAACGGTTAATAGTACATCTGGTGAGAGAGACCTGTCCAAGGAACAAACTGGAAATGATGGTTACATCGTGCAAGGCTCATGTTGCACAGTGCTGGCCAGTTAAAGTTTCAAGGACTTGGCTCCGAGTGCTTCCTGAGAAACCACAGTCTCTCATCTCTGCAGCACCTCTGCAAAGAGCCCATAGACCATCTTTCCCAACACCATGTGGTCTGCTCACCTCCTCTCCCATCTCCCTAATGGGTGACACAGCTTTTTGCACAGCCATGGCAGCCAAGGACATAGCCCCTACCTGCCCCAGCCTCAGGCAGAGGCACTGGGCTCTCCTGGAGCCTGGTGCCTGCCAAAGTCCCTCTCAAGGATGCTGAGCGGGTGAGCATGCTTGTCCCCACACGCTCCCGTTACCTGCACTGCCTGCACAGCACAGCTACTGTTGTATGAAAGTCTCTTTGGGTAATAGACTGCCAGTGTCTGCTTTCATCAGTCAAAGAAGAGGGCATTTCATCATCTTTTTAAGAAAAAATAATGTTAATGAGCTTAATTGTCTCCCTGAAACAACAGAGTGATTATCCCACTCAGAGATAAGGCAGGGAAGGGAATGTAGGTGTGAATTCAGCACTTCTGAATGAAGGCTCCTGAGAATTGCCCAGCCTTGGAAAGAGCTTGAGCTCGATTTTATAATGAGGTTTTACAGAAACATATCACTGATTTTTCCTTTCTTTTCTTCCTGTGTGGAGTTTAGAGTGAATGACAGCAGGACAGAAAAGTACCCAGCCACATATCGCTTTCTGTGTTATATTATTCAATAATAATCAAAGTGCTCACCCATTTGAAAACAAATCCCTCCAAATGAAACAGTCCTGCTTGGCATGTTTAATAGGGCCCTGCGTGCATGCACAGAAATGGAACAGATTTACAATCTGAAAAAGCTTTTTAATATTAACATGAAGTTTAAGTAATTTTTCTTATGTTATGTGAAGTTTATAAACAGACACAGTTGGAAGAAGCTTAATGTGATGAGTAAAATATTTCAGACTATAAGGATCAAGCTTGGAAAGATTTTAGGACCAATTATTCTGTTCCCAAAATCTAAACTCAGTGCCACTGGTATTTGTGTAGACCCAACATGAAAACTTTCTCATTCACACTGCCAGTCATGTTGTTGCAGTAAAACTCCAAATGCTATCTCCTCCAGCTGCTCTTGCAAACCATGGTGCTGGTCTGGCATACATCAGCACAGACGTTTTCTCAGGAAAAGGTGGTAATGAATGGAAATTGTTGCTAATATTAAAATTAGGTGTTTTTATTACAACTTCCTACAACCCCCAGGAACAAAATCAATCCCTATTTGCCAGATGAAGAGCTAACTTCCACAAAGGAAGAAGCACTCATTTTCAGCTCCTACAAGGGTTCTGCAAACAGAAAAAGGAAGAAATACAATCCCGTTGCTTGTTACAGCTTTCTTAAGGCAGCAGATATTGGGGGGGCTCTGGAAATCTGAATGTTTTTCCATAACAGAAGACAAGGATGTTGCTTTGCAAGGATAAATGGAGGAGACTTTGAGGTCTCCCATTTACCTAAAGCAGTTCCCACTACAGTTCTCAATGGGAGCTGAATTCATGAATCTACCCTAAACAGCAGCTTAGTAGGAGTGGGAGATCTCTTCCTCACAGAGATCAGCTGAGATCCTCACCTGTGACCGTTACTGATGCCTCCAAAGAGCAGAGCTTTGATGTTCTAGAGCAATTATTGCCAGCAAGAGGGCAAAGCTTCTGATGTCAGCTGAGAAAACAAGCCCAGATGGGGGTAACTGGAGCATTACCTGTTCTGATCATCCTCTGTGGCCACTTCCCTCCTCAGAGTCTTCAAGCAGGAGAAGCTCCAGAGAAAAGAGGCACTGAGGGTGAAGGGAGAGAAAAGGAGTTATAGCAGATATGGAAGTATTTACTCTGAGATTTAGTAGATATGGGGACAAAATAGTGCTGGGCTTAAAAGGGGCATGAAGTCCTCTTTGTTTTTCTCTTTGATATCTTTGGGGAGCTCTGGGCTAGACTTCCCCAACATCCCATCACGGGCTGTGTCCCTGTACTGTCACTGAAGGGCACAGGATTAGAGACGACAACAGCCTGACGCACACTGGGCCATGTAGCACCCCAGCATTATTTGTCCATGGAGGCAGCTGGAAGGGAAGCGCGTGGGGAAAGGTGGTAGTGGGGGAGTCAGGCAGTGCCTGTCCGCCTGCACGCAGCAGCTCCAGGCAGTGACGGTATAATCCTGCTCCAGATGTTCCAGGTCTCTCCTGGTATCAAAGATACAGAGTCAAGGAGCAGTATTTGAAGCATTGCTGGCGATGTTACCAACTGGAACAGGAAGAGCTATCAAATCCTTAGCCTGGAGACAGTGCTTAGAGAGAGCAGCTGGCTCTCCCTGCTGTGCATTAGCCCTGGTAGGCTGCACTCCACAGCAGCCAGCCAGGAGGCAGCCAGCCTCCAGGGAAAATGCTTCATTCATCACTCCTCAACACTTTCTGATTCTCAGCTGTGTTGCTCGCTGCTGTTTCCAGCCACCTTTTCTCCATCACCCTTCAAAGGCTGTGTGCAGCAAAGCAGGTGTAAGACGGATCTTTAAAAGCTTTACAGCAAGTTAAAGAGTTTAAATTTTGCAGTTAGAATTAGTAGAACATGTCTTCTGAGATAAGATCTGATGTTTCTCTGTGCTGGGTAGACCACAACGTGTGGCTTGAATGAGGTGGTTTAGAGATGCCTAGAGGTGATGTATATATGCTCTGATGGATTTTGACATAGGCCAGTGCACAATCCATGCCCAGCAAA
This sequence comes from Pterocles gutturalis, assembly GCF_000699245.1. Lineage (NCBI taxonomy): Eukaryota > Metazoa > Chordata > Aves > Pterocliformes > Pteroclidae > Pterocles > Pterocles gutturalis. Next base: position 22,684 of record NW_010119171.1, on the reverse strand, counting down.
GCCATCGGTGCCAGCACCCTACGGGGCTCAGGTTTTTGTCCCTTAACCAGAGGTTTTGTAGGTGTGAAGATGTCTGACTCAGACCTTTGCTTAGTGCTGTGGTATCCTATGGGTTGACAGCAAGGGAGAAACCTCCTTACTTTCTATTAAGACCACACAACAATTATACCAGCAGCAGGAAAACAAAGGAGTAGGTAGTGAAACAAGACTCAATACTCAGCACATTTCCATGATGAAGTGCAGCTTTAACTGAGGACTAATTTGTAAGAAAACCCCTACATCCAACACGAACCAGAGAGAAGAAAATGGCAGATGGGTGAAGCAGAGACCTCGGTGGCACAGAACAATCTTGGACAGGATTCTCAGTCCAGGGAGAGACCTCCTGCCTAGATGTTTGTCTTCCTGACACTGGGAATAGAGGAGGTTTGCAGACAGTTTTCCAAAGGTATTCTCCCATCATTTCCGGAGTGTGATTTGAACCATCTGAGTAACCTGCACAAGACCAAAAAAATAAACAACAGGAGCAGGTCTTGACCTGGAAGGAATCTGTGTCCAGCCATGCAACCAAGAGAGACAGGGCTGCAGCCTACTAGAACTTAGCAGCCATCAGCTTCTATGTCTATATGCCAAATGGCAGGAGTATATCTTCTAGCCCCTTCCTCACTGGTACCTGCTAACCACCACAACATACTGTGGGAATGAAAAGATCATTCTTCCTCTTCACAAGGTGTTACAAAAGTGGTGAAGCATTTTGTGCCCTCCTCTCTGCCTGCACTCTTGCCCTCATGTGCCCTAAATACTGCTTTGGCCACTGCAGCCCAAATTCTTGGATCTCTGACTTCGGTCTTTTAGACAGCAGCATTTTGTCAGCAGCAGCAGCGTAGGCAATAATCATTCTGTAGCTGTTTCTGGCTTATATGAAACTAAAATAGTTCCAACCTGGACTTAAAAGAAATGTCATATGCCTCAGGCCAGTGTGAGAAAATGGATCCTTGTGATGACAATTGCACAGCCGTGGAGATGTACTTTTGCTGGTTGGAAATGTCATTTTGCCTCTACTTCATGTTCTCGCACATGCTCGTAGGGCTGTCTTGTGTGTGCTATGCAGAATGCTTCTCCCTTTCTCCGTGACTTCCCCGAGCCCATCTTCCAATTCATTTGCTTGCCTTATTAAGAACTAGGACCGTGTGTTCTCATCTCTGTCTGGGCAACGCCTTCAACATCTCTAAGTCTTGTTCAGGCCTGCCCAACAAGCTTCTGGGCTCCTGCCTCCCCTTTTCCAAGCTGCAACCTTGCAATATAAGGGTTGTGAAGCTCTTCATCACCTGCATCATTTGCAGTTTTGTCTTCCCACGACCATCCTTTCAGTCATCCTGCTGCCAGGATGCAGCAGAGCTGCCAACACAGAAATGCCTGGAGAGAAGGCGGTTGCTTTGCTTCTAAACCAAGCAGAGGTGTATGTCCCAGGGAGAGGATGTTGATACACGTGACAATGCCCTGCAGAGAAGCCCCATTCACACTTTAGCAGAGAAGCATTGTAATTAATTGTCAACAGTTTTTTAATATATAGATTTAGCAGCTCTGTCTGAGTAAATGCTGTTTGAGAGATTAAATTCTGTTTGGATTAATGGCCTCTGACAGCTTTTCTTCCTTTGCAAACAAAGTGGGTTTGAAGTGTAATAAAACAGAGCGTGGGATGCATTGAACATGGAGAGCTGTTCAAGCTGGCAGCCAAGTGAAGCATCACCAGCCTCCATCCAGAGGAGCCCACAGACAAACACACCTTCCAGGCACAAAGGTTTTTATCAGATACAGCTTCAGGCTCTCCGAAAGCCTCAGCCCCCCATACGGTTGCTTGTGGCAATGCACAGCAGTCGTGCGTACGGAGTTTTTGAACGTAGGGCTCTGCAAGCTGTGGGGCTGACACCTGCAGCGTCTGCACGAGGTGGATGCTGAGCAGCTGTGTTTATTGTCCTTGTGTCACGGTCGAGAGGAGACTAATCCTCAGTATGGTCACATAAACAGGTGAGATCTACTTCCCAGGAAAGGTCAAAGAAGAAATTATGCTGACCCTAGGGCTATAAAGGACTCTGAGGAAGATGTGGGTTTTCCCATGCTTATAGCCAGCTCCCAACTGGGTCAGCCTTTTACATGGATCATGATAATGATTAGTGAAACCTTTCTATCAAGGGGCACTGTTTCTTTTCCATATGCAGTCCAAATTCCATGTTTTTGAGACCGAGGAGCAATTAGTTGAGCACCCAGAGCGTTTAGAGTGGGGAACCAACAGACTCACCATGAAACTTACAACCCACCATCCTGCCCTGACAGCCACACTGCTGCATTGACTGAGCATGGATGGACTGCAACCATCTCACAACCTCAGTCTCCACAGCTAAAGCAAAAAAGCCCTGATATCCTCCTTTCTCTGACACAAACGGATGTCCTCTGGGTCTGCTGAGAGGAGCAGGAAAGATGCTGGAGACAACACCCACACGCATTGGGGCACAGTGTATAGGAAAGTATAAGGGATCTGCTCCTTTTCTGTCATGGGTAAAACACTCTCCTGAGCTAGGGTTGAGGCTCAGGAATAAGCAGCTCTGGAAGAGATATCCTGCCTCCTTAGTTGTGGAAATAATTTTGCCATTTGCATGGAACCCTGTCTCATACCCATGGCACTCTGTGCACAAACCCTGAGGTCCCTTCACTGCATAATTCAGAAGAATATCTCAGTGATTAAGTTCTTCTTATGGTTAACCACGCCCAGCAAACTATGTACAGTTCATTTGACTACATGTAGCTTTAGCTTTCGGCCACTGGTACCTCAATAGGGGCTTCGGTTCTGAGCCCATCTACTCTGATGGTCACTGAGTGGGAGAACAATGGAAAAAGTGATGTGAGAGACCCGAGGCCAAGTACAGCACAGTGTCCACGTCCCAGTTCACTCAAGAAGGCAAGTGGCTTTGAGCAGAGAAGGTCTCAGCTGTTTAGTCCATGGTGTGAGGCCAGGCAGTGGTAGACAAAGTGTAGAAGTAGTCTTATACTGTTATGCCCATATCCATTTGTTTCTGGTTTCCCTCTACTTGGTTCTGCAGGCTTCCCCAAGCCTACTGCTCTTGCAGCAAGGAAATCAGGGCATGAGGGGACATAAAACTTTAGTGGAAGAAGCTTTGGCCAGTACACCACCTTTAGTTTGGGTTATAAGTAATTTTTTTACTGACATGTAGTGATTCCCTTGAGACAACATTCTTTCTCATAATAAGATGACTTTAAAGGGCCAGTAGAAACAAAGGAGCGAGAGAATATTTTTTTAAAATAAATTTTGTGCCTGATGTTTAATATTTTCATTACTCCTTATAATGACTTGGTAAAAATGCAGTTGCAGTTACTCTATCATCATTCAGAGTTGTAGGCCATCTTGAGCTTCCTGCTCATGGGATTTGAGAGGTTTGTGCTGGTTTTGGCTGGGATAGGGTTAATTTTCTTCACTGTAGATAGTACAGGGCTATGTTCTGGATTTGTGCTGGACACAGTGTTGATAACACAGAGATGGGGGTGCACACGAAGTTGGGAGGGGACAAGGCTGGGACAGCTGACCCCAACTGACCAAAGGGATACTCCAGACCATATGAAGCCATACTCAGCATATAAAGCTGGGGGAAGAAGGAAGAGGGGGAACATCTGGAGTTACGGTGTTTGTCTTCCCAAGTAATGGTTACAGGTGATGGACCCCTGCTGTCCTGGAAATGGCTGAACACCTGCCTGCCGATGGGAAGTAGGGAATGGATTCCTTGTTTTGCTTTGCTTGTGCACGTGGCTTTTGCTTTACCTATTAAACTGCCTGTGTCTCAACACACGAGTTTTCTTACTTTTACTCTTCTGGTGGTGTTCATTGACAGCCAGGGTAAAACCATGACAGAGTTGCAATGCATGAAAACATCAAGAAGAAATCCAGGAGAACTAGTAGCAGCAGCAAACTCACTTTAATTGAACAGTTACTCAGATCGTACTTTTAAAGAACTTGTTGAATTTCTAATTGTTTTCAAGTATAGACTGGAGAACTCTTAAATGTGTATATGTATTATTCATGAAAATAGAACTTAAAAGACATTAAAGAACATGGTTTGTATGACAGTTTTATGAACTTTAAATGAATGATTTTAACAAAGGATTCAAAACATATTAGGAAGTAATTATCAAATAACTTGTTAACGATATCCAAGAGCTATATAGTATGACAGACCACTGCTCTGAACTCTAAGCCCTAGGGTGATTATTTTGGTGCTAGGAAGGAGAAAAGTGCAGCTTCAAACACAATGAAAATTTTCATTAGAAATAACATTCAATATCTAACAATAATAATGATTAATGGCATTGTCAATGATGAGATTCGACCAAAAGGAGTTTTTGAAGTTAAAAGTGTACCAAAAATCATTTGAAGCAAAAGTTGCTTTCCCAAATCACATTATTTCATAGCGAAATCATTTCCTTTGACATACACAGACCTTCTCTGTCTGTCTGAACATGGACTGCCCTTTAATACAGAACGGGATGGAATGATTAGAGATAAGGTATACATTTTCAGCAGTAACTCAATGAAGCATGTGGTGGATCAATGGGAGTCTTTAAACTTAAATTGCATGTCTCCTTTCTAAAGGTCTGCTTTAAATCAACCCCAAGTTGAGATACAAAACACAGGGTGGAAACTGTACTGGTACAGCTGGTATAAAACTGAAATTGCTATCCTTCAGGAAATTTCAAGATTCCAAAATTATATTTTGCCTTAACTTGAGTTACAAAGCAGGTTAGAAAAATGCCCTGAATATTTCATTTTGACACTACCTAAACATTTTGTTTTGGCTGCATTTAAAAAACTTACTTTATATATATAGCAACTCTCTTATCCATAGGCAGGTAATCCATGTTATATATTACCTATGCTGTTAGCGTTAGGCTGGCCACAGTGCTTCCAGGCACAGCTCTCTTCCAAATCATTCTGTTTTCCTTCACCGTGGACATTACCCATCTTCATTCAGGACAGCTGGCGTTTCTCTACACAGTGCTGCTGTGTCTAGCCCAACATCACGTCTCAGACCGAGCCAGGGGAGCCCAGGAAGGAGACAGGAGTTTCCCCAGGACGAAGAGGAAAAAGCAGTGACTGGTGTTTCTGAAGCATGTCCCCTTGTCTCTGGGCAAGGTTACTGGTGCAGATTTGGTGTGCTGTGGTTAAGGCCATTAGTGCCCTACGAGCCGCAAGTTGTGGGGAACATGCAAATGCACTGATTTGACTCTGCAGTGTGGGTCCCATGTGTCTGAGCAGCTCTGCATCAAGTTCTCAGTGTGCTGGTGTCACCCTTGCATTTTGTTATCTGAGGTGTCCTGATTCTCCATTGCCCTGGGAAATGGAGAGCTGGGGTTGACAGCTGGACTTGATGATCCTTGAGGTCTTTTCCAACCTTAATGATTCTATGATTCTATGTGTACAGAAGCTTGTTTTATACTAGCCAGATAATAAGGGCTACAAATAATAAATCTATATTGCTAAAGCCAGCATAAACAGTCTTTTTTTCACTAGGTTCTTGGCAAATGTTCTCAACATCACAGCAGTGCCCAAAGGGAGATGCCTGTTGCTGGTAAGGATCTGTATGATTTAGGAAGTCAAGAGCCTTTTGTGTATCAAGCAATCGTCTGAATAGAAGGATCCGTTTTAATTATTTGCTTATTTTTCTGGGAGTGCCAAAAAAATGTTCTTGCTGTAATGAAGGCAGTGAACCAATGTGATTCTTCTCAACCTGAAGGCATTTAATTTGCAAAGTTCCAAATGAGGCCTCAGCCTGCCTTTATTTGGAGCCATGGACATGTGAAATAGAAACTCTCTGCTTTGAATTAGAAAGGTGGATGCGCCACATCTTGCTGCTGCAGAAGACATTTTGCTTCCACTCCTAGTAATATCTCTGGGGAGGCATCCTTAATTCTTTCACCTAGGGAATCAGTTTTCTTATCACAGAACTACATGGAATTATTCTGGCACAATTTACCAGTGGTAGACCATGATAGATGTAATTTCATTTGCCATTCACTTAACTGGTTTTTATATTTTTCGTTCACCCTTTATCCTACAGCTTTTATTAACACTCAGGTCACAATAACAAGCCAGAGGCACTTTCTTCTGTTCCAGATATAGGTACTACACTTGTTACTCTGCAGTCATACCCAGTCACCCCAAACCTGATAAATTACTGAATGCATTTGCTACAGGAAGTGTGGCTTGGCATGCTAAGTCATTCCAAATTCTGGATGGAGGTTACCGAGTCCCTTTTTCCAGAGTTCATTATCTCAGTTACTCTGAGATTTGCTCTCACTTGAGTTGTGACCTCTTCTCACACCCACGACTTTGTTCCCTTTGGCCAACCCATGGTGAGTAATTGCTACATCATTTGAACACAAGTACTGGCTTCATTTTGCATACTGCCTGAACCTGCCCTTAATCTCATCTCTACTTCTCCATTATCACAGCTACAGATCTTTCCCTCTTCTCATTTTATTTGAATGGCAGGAGAAACTTTACCTCTGTGCCCTTAGTACCCTCGGTAGAGTCGAACCCTGAGTGACACTTAGTGATTTTCATCGTATTCCTGCATTTCCTGATGCCAGGAAATGATTCTCCGTCCCGTTCCTCAAAAGCCACTTCAATACACTAAGCTCTGATGAACTATTAATTACTTATTAATTGGATGTTGCATCCAATAAACATGCCATAGCTTCTCACAATGTAAGATTTAGCTCTTTAATAAGCACATTCAGGAGTCTAAACTCTGCTGTTATTAAACCCTTCAGAGACATAGCAAATTATAACTGCAGCTTTTCTTTCTCAAACATAACCTTTAATGCTGGAATTTTTAAACAGAAAAAAACCATAAAAGCAATTGTGAACAAATTGTTGATGAATATGGGTAGTTTAGACACCAGAAATTTCCTAACCAGCTTTCCAAAAGCCAGGGACTGGGCTCAGGGACTGGGAATCCCTTCCAATCCCTTTGATCTCTTAAGAAACTAAATATTAACAAGATTATATTAAGAGCATTACCAAGGAAATATTACCACATCCGCAGGGAACTTGGAAGACCTTAGATCAAGGCATGACCTGCCCAAACCATTCAGGTCTGCGCTCTTCTAGATGTCGTGATTTCTCTGGGGTTTTCTTTCCCATGTTCAGCTGTGGGCAACAGCAATGCCTTAGGCCAAGGGATGGTGGAAGGATTCACATCTATAAGATAGTGCGGTGTGGTGGTATAGATGTGCTAAGAAAAGCATGTGAATTCCGAACGCTGTTAAGTCTGTCACAGCACTTCCCCTCTCAACCACAGAGAAAGCAGCAGGAGAGGAAGGAGCCTGCATGAAGACCATGTCACAAACTCCATGGGCACTCTGCACAAGGATAAATACAAAGCCTAGGCAGTGTTGCTACTGATTCCAGGACAGCTGGCACGCCTGCCCAGCAAAGGAGTTACAGGCGAGATAGTGGAGCAAGATAAAGGAAAACACAGATTAGGCTGGCTGTTGGGAGGACCTGAGTGGTGTAGGACAGCAGATAGAGAGCTCCGAGACAGCATCTCAGAACGACCCTGAGATCTGCTGCTGGGGCTCCTAGCAGTGCTTACCATGATGTCCTTGTCCAGGTACCACGTGGGGCTGTCACTTCATCTCTCCACCCCACTCAAGGCCTGATGTCTGCGTTTGGAGAGGGCAGGAAACCACATCTCCCACTGCCTGCGAGAGGAGTCGGACACAGGAGACCTGAGAACATCTGGGGAGCGGGAGCATCCTTCTGCCCCTTCTGCAGATGGGCTGTGGTGGCGGAGGGGAGCTCCACCGCTCTCGGCTGCCTGTGCTGAGCTACACGTACACCCAGGGCATCGTCTGTTGGCTGCCCAAAAGGAACATCTCTGACCTTTGCGTTTCACAGCGAGGAACCCACCAAGCCCCACAGTTCCCCTTCGGGAGGATTTAAACAAATCCTCTCGACAGAGATCCAGGCATGATTTAAAGAGTAACAGACTCTTCAACACAGCAAAAATACATTGCTTGATGTGGAGATGCTGAAGTGCTATCACGCTAAGAGAACCAAATTGCTATACCTGTTAGTGTACAACTGTTTTCCTCAGATAATGGGTTTTCTCTTCAGCAAATTTGATGGTTTGTTATAAAATAATGTTAAGCACAATGAAATAATAAGCAGCTGGCATGTTTTCCTGATAAAAAAAAAAAAAAAACCAAAAAACATTAAAGTTGTAAAAACCATAGCGGCATAGCACTGCTATTGAAGAAAATGGGTGATAAAACAGTTATTTTTTGACAATAAATATTTTGTAGGTGATGCATTTGGAGTGTATCAATTATTTATCTCCCTATATGGTTGCGATGTGCACTTTAATAAAATGTAGAAAGGTTTTTAATTTTTCTCAGCAATAAATGCAATTGATTTTGTGACTAGCATGAAGAATAGATTGACTCTAATATCTTTTTTCTTGTAGTATTTTGTAATTTTTATGTGGAAATCTCAAGTTTAATAGATTTTTTAAAAATATTCCACTAAAATGGCCAGAGAGAAGGATAAATCTCATTAATTCAAAATTCTTCATTTTCCATATGCAAATATGTAAGGATTACCATTATTATTTCTTTCATCTGAATCACAGTGCTTGTCATGTTTATTTGTTCTGTATTTCCATAAACATTTAGGATTATTAATAATTTAGAAAAGATGTTTAATTTTGGTGTAATGGATTCATGCAGGCAAAATAAATATGCAGGGTAAGTAGTATGTCTAGTAGCTATTAAACATCCTTTTCTCTTTCTGTTCATAGCCCCTTGAAATACGTGAACCTGGCTTAAGCAGGAAAGAGCAGTCTCTCACCTTAACACCTGATTTTAGTGTAAATCCAAGGTAGCTCCCACAGCTGGGGGAGTTAACTCTAATTTATATCTGTGCATTTCGGTAGCAGGCACAGCTCCAGCCATCACACTGAAATTGCTCCTTGCAGCGCGCCGAGCAGCGCAGCATCTCCGCGCACTGTCACGTTCGCGTGTCTGATGAGCTCAGCTCGCAGGGGTTGTGCTCGGTCACGCACAGGCTCGTTTACCTGAGCCTCCTGTCACCAATCATAGCCCACAGCAGAAGATTACAGGAACAGAGCAGGCATACAATGATAATTCCTCAGAGAAAAATCTCTTGTGGCGCAGGGAATTCCTACCTGTTTATAGTCTTAACTGGCTTTTCTTCCAACAGTTTGCTGGATCTTTTCCAGACCTGTGGAGGCTTCAGCATTGATGCTCTGTGTCTCCATCCTGAGACACAAGACATGTGCAGATGGCATATTGCTTCACCTAGCTTTGATTAAAGCTTAGATATATGCAATTTAGGTTTGCACATGGTCTGCCCTAATGCGTGACATTTTGAGCTTATGTTACAAAAGACTCAACACACAAATTACAGAATTGAGACATGATTAGAATTTTAGCTCTGAAATTGCCAGCTCTGCATATTTAAGATTCAACTTGAATTTTTTTCTTGTCACTATCAATGGCAAATGACAACTTGGCCTGTAATGCCAGTTTATAATTCTCTCTTTTTATTTTGCATGTAAATTTGATATCAAGATTTGGTCCCCTCCTGACTGACAGCTTTTCTGAGACTCATGTCTACCTGGTTCCTTTAACAGTAAAGTCAAAACTTCTGTTCCTCTTACACATGCTGACTTCTGGATACAGAAAAGCCATTATATGTACCAGCACAAATTTGGCCTCATGTGGTCATCCCTGCCATCACCAACATTTCCAGCTGTACTGCTCCCAACCTGCCTCCACGTTTCTGGTGAAGTTTAGGGGATGAGGCTGAAGCATCTCCCTTGCACCCCAGCTCCCTGACTTTCTCCAGCTGACAGCAAGGTTTTCAAACGTTAAGATAAACCTTCAGCTCTCCTTCCTTATATCGGTCAAGTTCTGCCTCTGTTCTGGAGCTGCATTCAAGCTACCTACAGGGCTCAAGCCCTGCAGTATTTTTCAAAAATTATTTCAATACACTTGAATCAGCAAGAGATTTCCTGGATAATTATTGATGCTGGCTGAAGATATTTGTGATGTCCAAAATTTCACAGTTTAGTACAATTCTTTATTAGCTTAAAAGTTGATCATAATAGCTTGTTACATAAAAAATCTGCTGGGTTGAAAAGGACCTCAAAGATCGTCTAGTTTCACCCCCCTGCTGTGGGCAGGGTTCCCAACCACTCGAGCAGCTGCCCAGGGCCCATCCAGCCTGGCCTTGGACCCCTCCCGGGATGGGGCATCCACAGCTGCTCTGGGCAGCCTGGGCCACTGCCGCACCACCCACACAGTGAAAAATTTCCACCTCATATCCAACCTAACTCTCCCCTTTCTTAGTCTAAAACCATTCCCCCTTGTCCTGTCACTATCAACCCCTGTAACAGTCGCTCCCCCTCCTCTTTACAGGCTCCCTTCCCTGGAAGGCCACAATGAGGTCTCCCCGGAGCTTCTCTTCTCCAAGCTGAACAAGCCCAGTTCCCTCCACCTGTCCTCATAGGAGAGGTGCTCCAGCCCTCTGATCATCATTGTGTAGACAATAGTAGTAAGGTCCTGAATTGTGTTTCTTAATGAACAAAGCCTTTTCATATCCTTCTCTGCAATGACCAGCAAGTAAACATGCAATAATCATCACGTGTGTACAAACCCTGTGCTCTCACTGCCACAGCACACAGACAGGGTGCAGGCATGGCCCCGTGGCACAGGCTGTGGTACAGAAATCCCTGTGCCACATTAGTGCAGCAGAGTTTGTAACTCGTAGAAATAATCTGAAAGTAGGTCCGCTGCAGCGTATCGATGTATGTGAGGGTGAAGCACATCTCACCAGCCTTAGGCACACTGTCTGCAGTCATTGTCATCACTTTGGTCCCTGGGGAGAGATCACATCAGCCTTGGGATGGGGTGAAAGACCCTCTGGGTTGTGCCTATTTCTAGTCACTGAGTGTGTGACTTGGAGGGGCGTCTCCAGAAGCAGAAGGTTCCCGAAGCCTTGCTCCATGGTGTAGGCACATCTCACGCCCTTCATGTATGGAGTTTGAGCATGGCCAAGGCTGGGGCGTCTGCCGTCACCTGCAGGAGCTGAGAGAGGAGGAGCACAGACAGGCATCCAGGGCATGCAAAATTGCAGAAAGACTTTTCAGGGAGAGTGGTTTATGCCAAGCATTGCCTTTTCTTCCTGACTGACCAGGGGTTGGTGGGGCGGGGGACAAGGCTGTGATTCAGAGCAGACATATTGACGTTTAAAAGTTGCATCAGCTGACTGCCTTCTAGCTGTGAAGGAGAGAGCTGTCAGCACAGTGAGGCTAAGATATACAGGCTTGCACTTTACCCCGACCCCATGGGAAGGCACTGGCTAATGAACTGGATGATTAACACATCCACCTGTCTCGGAACAGGGGAAGGCCGTTAGTGAAGAGCAGAGATGCAAGACAGCAGCCTCAGGAGAGCAGGGACAGTCACACAATGGATGGACCAGGTCAAGGTTTGCGCAGGCTCTGTTCTCCCCTAGTGACTGGAGCAGAGGCAATGAAAAAGTGGAACTGGATAAACACACCTTTGATTTTCTGATGGAAGGAAGAAGATTTACAGGTTTTGTTGTTTCCCCCACTTCTATGTTTTTCATTGTGCAAAGCCCAGATACTCCCAATCAATATGACATGTTTCTGTGCAAATATCTACTTGGCTCCAGAAGCCATCTCCCAGCCTGTTCAGCTGCTCTGGGCTGCTGTGCATGTATGGGCACAATCCTGCACACCCACTGGACTGGAGCTGGGAGGAAGGGCCCGCTGTCACTGTCCTTGGAGGTGAGCACAGCAGGCACTGGACAGCGTGAGGTGGTGCCACCTCAACCCAGTTTGGGTGACAGCCACTGGAAGAGCCTGACACCACAGCACAGCCTTTCCAGTCACCCTGACATCTGCACATTAGATCTGTCCTTTTCACCAGAGCTTCAGCACTGCTAGACCCAGAGCAAGGACCAAGGTGGTGGTAGTTGCATCTCTGCAGCACTGCTGCCCCTTTGTCGCCAGCTGATCCTAAAAAAGCACTGCTGACTCAGTGAACAAAGCTCTATCAAACCTTCCCAATTCTCTCCATGAAAATCATGGCAAAATTGTACCTACCTGGAGCCACAGACACCAGATGCTCCTGTGCAGGAGTGTGCCTATGTGTCCAGAAATGAGCTGAGGACCATCCTGCTTTGGGTACCAGCCACTTACTCACATCCCAGGCCAGCCAGGGGATGTTTGGGAACATGGTTTCTATTCCATGTTCCTCCTCTGACTTCCTAAAGACATCATTGCTTCTCATACTGCAGAAGACCTTTGTAGAAAGCTAATTTGGGGAAGAAAGAGGAGCCAGCCTAATTGATCGAAACGTCATCTACTTATATACTTCTTTAGCTTCTAAAAATTAAGATGAATATTGTGTGTGTTTTATGTTGAAACACATCATTTAACACTGAACCAATAATAGCTGAAGACTAAATACCCAGCCCTGGCTGCCCATGTGTGGTACAGTATTGAGGGAAAGATTGAATGAAATAACAACGTTTAAGCAGTCAGAATCAATATTGAGGAGGTGTCCTTTAGACTGGAGCTATTTAACTGCAGACAGATAGCATGAAGGTTGGAAAAGAAACTGCACAGAAGAAGGGAAAAGGCGCAAGGACACAAATTTTAAGGTCTCTTTATTAGCACAGATGTAACTTTATACTATGGCTAGACAGTGGCTGATCAAATGACCCGCAGCTGGATCTCTGATGGTGCACTGTACCACCAATGTCAAGGGGAGGGCAAGTGGGGTATTTCTGCCTCAGATGGAGCAACTGCAGACAAGGGGAAGAACTGGCACCACTAGCAGCCCCACACGTGGAGCCTGACCCTGTGCATGCACCTTGCTTCTGTGCTGAGAGAAGCCAGATGAAGCCAAGAGAGAGGACTCCCCTTTCCCAGACAGACAAATTTTGTCCATGCATCCAGAGCAGCTCTGCACAGGTTGCAAGGCACTCTCAATCTGGCAGATTTACACAACAGCCTGTCTGCGCCAGCACTAGGAGAATACAGATTCAGAGTGTCCGCGTGGTCAGAATCAGTTATGTCCATGGTTCCCAAGAACAACGTCTTGGTTATAATCATCATGATCCAGAGCACATCTCACACGTTATGCCTGGGCACCTCAGCTCTGCTATTAGTCCCACCATGCACAATCATCTCACTAAGTCCTTTCTCAAGCCCAGTCTGGAAATCCTTTGCTTTAATTTGAAGCTGATGGACAGATTTGCAATCCAGTTTCAGTTTTGCAGAGGCATCCAGGGACAGATAAAGAGGTGCCAGGATTTCCTTTAGCCCTTAATGTTCACTTTACTGGCAGGCATGACAGGAGTAAATTTTTTAAACTACGCGTATTTTCTCTCCTTGAATATTGTCTGGAGAGCAGATACTGCTTCTTATAGTACTTTCCTTTCTGTCTTCTCTCACTGTTCCCATTAGAGTGGCTCCACTGGGTTTGTGTGCTTTCCCATGCTTTATGTATGCAATAGAAAACCCACTTCTTTTTAGGTCCAACATGCTTTCTACTCTACTATTGCATCTGGAGAAGCAGCAGACAAGAGGTCACAACTTAGGAGATGCATCAATGCTGGTTCCAAGGCTAGTGCTGTGTAGGGTGGTGCTCGAAGAGTCATAGAATCACAGATAAGGGTTTGGGTTGGAAGGGACCTTAAAGCCCACCCAGTGCCACCCCCTGCCATGGGCAGGGACCCCTCCCACCAGCCCAGTTTGCTAAAAGCCTCATCCAGCCTGGCCTTGAACCCCTCCAGGGATGGGGCACCCACAGCTTCTCTGGGCAACCTGGGCCACTGCCTCACCCCCTGCACAGGAAAATATTTTTTCCTAGGAAGAAACTCACCTTGGCTGAGGAAGGTGAGTTTCACGGTGGGTCCTCCACTGTGCCACCTTAATGTGCTCATAGGGAGGTGGATTAGACATCAAAGACTTCTTTGTCCTTACAGCCTGTAACATTAATGTAATGTTGTTAACATAGCACACAGAAGTTGACGGTAGGTTGGTGAAACAGGAGTCTTTAGGCATCCAGCTAAAGAGCCCTCTTTAGCAGGAAAAAATCCACAAGATCCTGTGACTGGAAAAAAAGCATGAAACAAATTTCAAACACAAATAAGGTCCAGATTTTAAAAGTGAGGCTGCAATATTTATCAATATCCTACTTCAGAAGTGCTATTTGGTTTGAAAAGGTGGGTCTGGTATCTACCTCTGCTCCCACCAAAAGTGCACCCAGCCTATGACTGAATGTCTCTGGCTCCAGTTTGCAGCTATTGGATCTCTTGGAAAAACAACATGGGGACAAAGTGGCACTGGGCAACACATTGTTTTCTAAACTGAGTCTGCATGCATGAAGATGCCACAGTAGAGTTTGAAAAACTGTTCAGCAATTGCTGCTCAAGCTGCTTTAACTTGCTTAAACAGGTTGAGATGCTGATAATGAACATTTCTGGGTTTAAAGCCTCTTTACCAGCAAGCACCAAAATCCCATTTCCATTCTCCACTCATGCCAGGGCTACTCGTACTGAGAGTTAAACTTCTGTTCTTCAGTGTCACAGAAGAATTTGGTTCCAGATACCTCTAAGGTACATCTTTTTCTGTCATGTGGCTATCTGTTTTGGGTTTTTTTGTTTTTTTGGTTTTTTTTTTTCCCCAGGATCCATTCTTCACAAGCCTCCAGAAAAAGCAGTCTTTGTTGATCAGGAAGGATCACATCAATCCAAGGGCAGAGCATTTTGGAAACTACTCAGAAGCTTTTTCTTGCATGCCACCATCAGCTTTGCAGTCCACAGAACCACTAAAGATCTCTGTTTTCACCACACACAGACCAAGCATTATTTTGTACCCTGAAAATGGAGAGAAGCCCCATGTTGAACCCATGTTCATTTATTAAATGTGGAGGATGTTCAGGAGTGAGACATAGGGCATCAGTACAGTCCACCAGCAAAAGAAACAAAGTAAAGAAAGAGAGGGATTAACAGAGAGACCGAGCCCATGTGCACCAGTTTAACTGTCCTTTCTCAAAGGCATTAAAGGTAGGTATGGACAATCCATGCTCT
>NW_010119171.1:0-7436 GCF_000699245.1 Pterocles gutturalis | reverse complement strand
AAAGAGCATCTTAAATCAGTTTCCATTCTTGGGCATATTTGAGTCCAAGGGACAGACCCAAGTGAAATTATTCATTTCCTCACAGCTGACCACATCAGCAGCACCTGCCAGCAGCTCCCAATACCTTAATCTTCTTATGTGCTTTACCAGCCTGAAAAGCACCTGGAAAAAGAGCCAATAACAACTATGAATGAATACCCAGGAGTCCACAGGACAAAGCAAGCAGCATCTTACGGGAGACATGGGTTAACAGACAATCTTGATGGCAGGACCTACAGAAAGAAGAGTGAGCGAGTAAGAAAGGACATTGTAAAAAGGCTCAGGCACACGAGCTGAGCTGGGAATTGAGCCCCAGGTAACACTGAAGCTCAAGGGATCCTTCAAGGCAGAAGAATACCTCCTGCACTGCCCTTGGAAGAAACATCAAGGCTGACTGCAGTGGGTGTGGGGTCTGCAGCACCCCTGGGCTGGCTGCCTTTGGGCATCTGGAAAAGCACAGAAGGCAAGTTTGACAAATACCTCGTTCTCTTCTTGGTGCTTCCCAGAGTAGGAGCTCGAGTGGGAGTAAGAGAACACCAAAAGGAGAGAAAGGGCTGTGCTTAAATCAGCCCTTGCATGCTACCTGAGGCTCAGTCTACACGCAAACGCAGAGCAGAAGCTGTGATGTTCCCCATGGGGATGCAACACACTATTCCCATCAGGGCAGGAACAAAATCACTATACCTTCTCACAGCTCTTTCCTGCCCCTGCTCTTTCTTTCCTTACAATGAAATTATGTTGAAAAGGAGCTCTGATTTATTCCTGTGCTTGCACTGGTCAGCCCAGAGACTCCTGCTGTAGATGACTTTCAGGATACCATGCACCAGGCATGAGCGTCTGTCGTTGTATGCACCCAGCAGAACATGTGCAGTTAATACAAATCACCCTAACTAAAATTTCTGTATTCATAAAAAGCCCCAAACCTTCAAGCAGGCAGTTTGATAGCTTATCTGCTTGTAAAGTAACTCACCTGGGACAGGTATTTTGCAAATGCCATTAGCCCAGCAGGGTTCAGGAGTTTTCTGATTTTGCCAATGTACCTTCTATTTGGTAATGTGGTGTGGAAGAGGAATAAATCCCCCAGCCTGTCACTCTGTAGATACACATTGCACCAAGTTCAATTGTTCTAGCTTTCTGCCAAGTGGCAGGCTTGCCAGCTAGAGACAACAATGTTTAATTTATGAAGGGTTGAGTTTTAATCAGTTTTTTATTGTTTGTTCCAGCAATACATCAGTTTAATGGCAATCTAAAAAATGCACCATAAGCAAATCTCACACATGCCGTTCTTCTCCCCGTTAGATATCTCACATCAAAAGTTTGACATCAGTGCATGCTGGGAAATAGGCAACCTGTGAAACTCAATGTTTAAAATACGTGGCCAAGCTGCAGTTCTTATGGCATTTGTGGGTTGGTGGATACTGCAGCAATAAGGGCAGATTTAGAGATAAATCTGTATTCAGAGCCTTTTCACACTGAATCATGAGATTCCTTCTTATAACCAGGAAAGCAGACACTCTTACTGCACCCCTCCCTCAAGCTTGGTCACGGAGCTGGTGGTGGAACCTTGTCTTCCAGCATCAATGCAGCCAGGCTTTACTGAAAAGGACCTTTGCTGAGACCCCTAGACAGTCTTTTTTTTTTTCATGCGTGGGACTCTGGCTACAAGAAATATGTCAGTCTCTCTCCAAACACACCAAACTCCCACCACCTCCAGTGGAAACCTATCCTGGCCACCCCATGAGCCATCCTGGTAATCAAGTCCTGTTGCTTGGGCAGAATTTTAGAGAAGAGCCATGAGCCCTGGCTAAGGTCATTTATTTTACAGTCAAAGGAAGATACAAAGGTTGACTAAAGATGTAAAAGGTTTTGGTCTGAATCCATCCTGAGAGTGGACGTTTTGGTCCAGCCTACATGTGGTTTTTTGAGAGGCACTCTCTGAGAAAGAGGAATTAGTTGAATCTTACCTTGTGCCCTAGACAGTCTAATCCACAAAGAGTAGTTATTACAACTGCCACGCACAGGCAATGGGAACTGAAAGTCCTTGTTACTTTGCAGAGCTGTATGAGTTGCCTTGGTTACTTTTCTTCTCTTCCATGGTTATAGATGTATTCATGTCTGTCCTTGGCTCTCAGGGTGATGCTAGAATAATTGTTTCATGGTAGGAGAATGGTGGTCAGCTGCCCAACGGGTGCCAAGATAAATGCAGCAAAGAATATTAAGAGATTCAGTGAATAAAAGAAGATTAAATATATTTTACAGTGGAGCAAACACTTCCCAAAAGATTTTAGTGGTGAATAAACAGCCTTGTTAGACAGTTGGGTTATGCAGGTTGTGGCTCTGATGAAAGTCAACACCTTGCATCACAGCAGAGTTTGACCCCTTGTCAGGGAGCTGGCCAACAGCCTGGATTCATCCAAATCACGATCGTACCGGAGCCTGCGCCCAAGGGGATGGCATGATGAGACTGAAGCGTCTAGAGCAGCAAATGTGTAGGGACAGTGCAGCCCCTGGAGAGGTGCAGAGCATTCTCTAAAGCACCTAAGTACTTTAGAACCATCCATCTTGTTTGCAGAAGGGAATTAATAGCCAGTTGTTAAAGATATTAAGATCTCTAGAGTCGCAACTGGTGTATGAACACTTTAGAAAAAGATGCACTAACCTGCATGACCAATCCATAGGAAATAGGGCTAGAACAGATCTGAAGAGATCACCTCCTCCACCTCCCTGACATAAGGAAAGCTCTGAGGAATTCAGGAAAAGTGATGATGTAGAGAGAAACCTGTTCCTGGAAGCCTCCAGCAATGGAAACTCCACAATGAACCCAAGAAAAATACATAGAATTGCTTAAATCTCCTTATGTTAGAAAGATGTTTCTTAGTAACTAATCTGAATTTCTCTAACTGTGATTTAATTACCCCATCTCCTAAGAAGAATGAACATACAGAACAAATTATTCTCTTCCTCTTCACAGAAACCTTTTATGTAACTGCAGACTATTATGTTTTCCTTAAGTCTTCTCTTGACTAAATAACTCCAATTATTTCAGCCTCTCTGTGCAGGTTACCTCTAATTCTCATTCTTGCTGCTCTACGTTTTCATTCATCGTTCTTGAACTGCAACACTCCATACCAGATCCCACATGCCCACTGAGGCTCTCCTCTGAACATAACCAGAATGGTCTTTGCCTCTTTTCACATTAGCACGCTCAGCTCATGACACCCAAGTCCTCTTCCACAGTACCATGTGTAATTCCCCACTCTACCTTGGTGCCATTATGCATCTAAATGCAGACTCCTCACTTGCTTTCTTGAATTGCCTACTGTATTTTCCAGATCATCTCTCTGATTTCTCCAGGTCCTCCAGAATTCCCCCCTGCCCTCCAAAATGCTGTTGGTTCTTCCTTACATGAGGCAAGAGCAGAGCTTGTACACCCTAAGGTATGCTGGCTGTCTCTGCAAGACAGCCAAGGAGAAACTTTCTCAGAATGAGGACAGTCAAGCATGGAAGCAGGTTTCCCAGAGAGGCTGGGCAGGCTCCAAACTTCGAGGTTTTCAAAACCAGGCTAGATAAATTCCTGAGAAACCTGGTCTGACCTCAGAGCTGATCTTGCTTTGAGCAGGCAGTTGGAGTAGATGACTTCCAGTGATCCCATCTAACCTGAATTATCCTGTGAGCCTTTATCTTCCCTCTATTCCACTCTCTCCCCCAAAAAAATAAAAAAAATCCTTGGTTAGAAAGATGCTCAGACTACACCTACCCATACCTGGACTGAGGCCATGAGACAGAGGCTGATCCCAGAGCATCCAGAACCATCCTGCCTCAGTCACTGTGATTGTCTCTGGTAATTGGAACCACATGGGAGAAAGGTCTCTGCTACCAGGAGAACACCTGCTAACAGGAGGAAAATTTGCAAATCCTGGAGTAGTTTGGAAAGTAAGAAGTGAGGAGATTGGGTAGGACCAATGGACCCTACTACTGTGGGAAGACACGCTAGACCAAAATAGTCTCCAGAACCAGCCATGGGAAGTCCTCAGCTCCATACAGAACAGCAGCAGGATTGCCCTGTGGTAGAAATATCACACACAGGGTCTGCAGAGACTGGGCAGGCTCACTGCTTAGAAGCAAAGCGGCTGAGGTTTCCATACTTCCAAGTTTTCAGCACACCTGTAAGGCAGATCATTCCAGAATTAGGGATCCAGGAAACAGACTCTGATGGAATTTCATGATACACAACTCAGGATCCTGGAGCACAGCAATCTCATGGAGCAGGTAAGCTGAAATACCTCAGGCTGTGAGTTCTCACCAGCATGCAGCTTTTTGTTACACAGCTGTGCTTTGAGGATCCTGCTACAGAGGCAGGTTTCAGAAACTTGCAGGCGGGGGTGGGCTCCTGGAATTCCTGGTGCTGAGACACCAGTCTGCTGGGGGTACCCAAATCTGGGGAACCACTGCTGTGCTCAGCAAGGAAGATAAACACACTAACCAGGAACTGAGGGTATATCTTACTTTGGAAGGATTGTTTCTCTTTTTTTTTTTTTTTTTTTTTATGTTGTAAAATGTTTACACAATGCTTCTGACTCGTGGGAACTGAAAAACAAACAAACGAACAATGTTGCTTAAGTCCACTTTGGAAACAGAAATGTTAAACATTTCTGGCAAATTGGAAACCCTGCTTGCTAAAGATTGCAGGGTTAAGTTTGTTTTTTCAGAAGTCAAAAAAGCTGCTCAAAACATCTCAAATTTTTGCTGCAATAATGAATTCCAAGAACAGAATAATTGGAAAGAAACTCAAGCATTCTTCAGTTTTTGACATTTTAGGAAAGAGCTGCAGAAGACTTTTTTATATTCACCACATCCTTTGTCGTGATGGAAAGAGAAGCTTTAATTCCAGAATAGCAGCAGGAAAGGGCAGGGAAAGGGAAGATCTTGAGGATCTCATTTCTAAATGCAGCAATGGTTTAGTGATGGCAAAACAGGATTCTGACTTGCTAATTAGTTTTGCATAATGATGACTAAACTTGATTACAGCATGAACCAGTCAAATGTCTTTGTAGCTCATAGGCTTACTGCATGCACCAATTAAAAGGGTTAGGTTTGTATATGGCTCACAAGGTGTTTCCTGGAGACTAAATAACTTACAAAAGGGTTCTCCGAGCTTTGTTGTTTCCATTGGCTGCCGCAGCAAATTAACTTCTGAGGAGGAATTTGATAGCATCTATTTTATCATACATCCAAAAGCACGTCACCGATTCTCTACAAGCCCTTGCTCATTTTTTTTCCTCCTTAACAGCTAAACAAATGGAGAACAAAGTCTTCATTATCTGTCCATCAGTTGCCATCTCTGCCAGCAACTGCAGAAGCTCTCTACTTGCTATTTTTCTCTATTAAGAAAAGCTGAAAGAAAATCTGGCCATAAAACAGCCCTGACTCTGTGTGTGTGTGTCTGTGCACGCGTGCACATAGGGGGAACACTTGGAGTGGGTGACACATCGATCACCTTCCTGAAATGCCACTCACTGTCCCCTTGAGTGAAGGACATGGGGACTGTTGCAGTGTCTCACCATCCCTGTGGTCCGTCTGGAACCCCATGGACAGAAATCCCAGCTTCTATGGCTCCATGCCAAACTTGCACCCATGCAGATCCCCAGTCAGCCCCCTAGACTGGGATGCAGCCTGGATGCCAGCAGAGCTCCACTGGTGAGTGCTGGGGTTGCTGCGCCCCACTCTAACTCAGCTACAGAGGGCACCAAGACCTCCACAAACACAGACAAGTCCAGATTTGGGCTGCCCCATGAGTGATGGACGTCCATGTGTCTTGTCGTAACTCTTGGTGCTGGCAGGGCTGTGGGAACCAGTGTGGGGCTGGGGACTGGTGGGGTGCAATCCAGTGATTCACCCCAGCCCAAGTCCTTCTTGAAGGCTGTGCCAGCTCCACATTTCTTCCTGTAAGTCGAAAACAACACTGAGGAAGAGAGAAAACTTTCCTTCCCTGCATAATTCCCTTCAATGAGGGACTCGCTGAATACAGATGAGCTCCCCTCCTGTGGCTGGTGAACTCTATCACAGGGCTTGCCCCTGCCTCTGACTGACAGCATCTCTGCCAGTCTGCAGGAGTGGAATATTTTTCAGGGACACTTCACCTTTAGCAGTGCAGAATATTGTCTCGCTGCCAGAGCAAGCGGCTTGACAAAGTCAGCGAGGCGGATGCCGGCTTACCAGACCTCGTTTGCTGTGCCGCAGTTAAGATGCTGCCGGGGGGTCCAGCGCCCGAGCAGGGGGTTCAGCTGGGGTGGCGTTTTGGTTATGAAATGGCTGGGGCAGGGGGTTGAATTAAAGCCAGGAAGCAACAGTTCATTTGGCACAAAGTCAGCCGAGCTATCGATCCTGATAGTAGATGCTGTTTGCTTCACGTCGCCCTCCCGTTTCCAAAATGCCGGAGATGTCAGCGCAGCCGATGCACAGCTTCAACCTGCAGTGTTACTGGGAAAGGCCAGTAGGCTGGGAGGCTTTACAACTGTTTTTTTACAGCCACTTCCTCAGCCTCCCAGGAGCTTCCTGTCTTTCACAGCACTCCTGTGGGGTCCTGAGCCATCTCTCTAGGGAGGTGGAAAAGTCCATGGCCCCCAGTTCTCCCTGTTTTCAAATGTGGGGTCTTGCAAAAAATGGGCTCAGGCTAGAAAAGCATGTTACAACAGTTCTGGCTTTCATATATCATGAAGCAGAAATGGATGCTATTTTTCCCAAAGAACAGGAGAGTATCCCATAACCTACAGCTCTCATTGGCAAGATGTGGCAAGAGCTAGGGAATTACAGACCAGTCAGCCTGACTTTGGTCTTCTAAAAAATACAGGAGCAAATTATTAAACAATCACTTTATAAGCACTTAGAGGATAAAAGGAGGTAAGAAACAGCCAACACGGACTTGTCAAGAACAAATCATGTCAAGCTAATCTAATATCTTTCTTTAATGGGGTCATTGGCCTATGGACAGAAGAAAGTGATAGATATGATATACCTTGACTTTCATAAGGCTTTTGACACAATCTGGCATGAGAGTCTCCTATAAGTAGGGAAATAGGATTGAAAGGAAATCATACAGCACAGGGACAACTTACAAAATATTAGACTTTGAATTTAATATCAGGAATCTGTTCTGAGGCAGGGAAAGTGATTTAAGTCCCTCAGGCACCTGTCTTGGACCCAGTTCACGGAAAAATTTTTGAAATTATCATTCAAGAAGACCAACAAAGTCAGACCAATACCCACACAGAGAGTATACAAGAATTCTGTTAAATAGATGTTAATACTGGTTTACAAATAGAAAATACATAAAATCCCATATCTAGAAAGAAGCACATGTTCTCTGTCTCATTCAAATATATACCTATATATATATA
>NW_010119170.1:15884-17566 GCF_000699245.1 Pterocles gutturalis | reverse complement strand
CCCCTGCCCAAATCTCCAGCCTGTCTAGGATTAAAAACACATTTTAAAGAGATATGTGCTACATTTGATAGAGGTATTTGCCTGCTTATCCACTTTAGGATCAGAAACAATTCAAGGCTTACTTACAAATTAACACCATTTGAGTAGCAAATACCAGTTTTTGAATGCACACGGGGAACATTTTTGATTTATATATAGCATTAAAAACTGCACAAGGAAAAAAATGAGGTAAGTCTCTTCAAACATTGAATGTACTCGAAGACATCAAGACCCGGTCATGCATATTCGACTCAGGGAAAAAGGGTAAATCTGTTACATAAATTACCTGTTGCACATTCTTTGCTCGGTCCTACTCCTTTGCAGTGGGAAGTACGGACTGAAGCAAGGGAGAGATGTTAGAACCAGTAGTTGTAAAGGCGATCAGGAGCCAGCAGCAGCGGCTTCCCCATTTCAGAGCCTGCAGGAGGGTGTGGTGCTTGCCCCTGTGATGTTTTACTGATGGGCCTGGTAAGACCCATTGGTATGGAGAGTGTAGGGGTGCAAGGCCTAAGAGCTAAGGACCAGGGTAAGAGCTGCTGAAATTCTCTGTAGGGGAAGAAGGTTATGAGGAATGGGAAATCCTGCCAAAAACTCAGACAAAAAAGCAGATCTAGCTGAGTCTGAGCAAGGAGCGTGTGTGGGTGTCAGGACCTGTCAAAAACAAAATAAGGAAGCGGATGTAAGAAGCAACAATCCAATCTATTCTGATCCATTTTTATTTATATACTGCTGACGGAAAGCCCTCCAAATGCTTTCTGCTGCTTGGATAAAAATCCAATTCAATGCATTTATGAAATTCAAGAGAAAGCAAGAGGTGATGGCAGACTGACACAGCCCCTTCCCATGTCCCCTTCCCTGGCACCCTGAGGAAGAGGAGCCAGCAGGTTTGCAAAATCCATCACTAAAAGGCAAAAAGAGAGCTAACACAGAGAGAAAGGGAAGACAGTGAATCTATGGAGGACAGTGAATCTTGGGCCAGGCAGGCAGGGAGGTGATGGAGCAGCAGGGACACAGTGAGCTCCACATGAGAAGTGACAGCAGGACAGCAGTGGACTGGACAAAGCACCAGGAAGACCCTGGCAGCATGTGAGAGGCTATAAATTGTAGTGAACTCCTCTGTAACCTTAACATATGTCAAACTTATTTCCTGTGCAGACAAGACCTATCTAACCAGGCACAAGTAGGTATTAGTAACAGCCCAGAAAGAGTCTGGAAGCCAATCATGAGAGCAGCTGCTTAACACAGTGTTTAATTCAACCACAGAGGCACTAGTCTCCATCCAGCTGCATGTGTCAGCCCACGCAGCTCGCTGGTGCAGATCAAGCACCATTCCCAGCCAGTGGAATAATGGACACCATTTCTTCTCTTTCCAGAACAATGTTTATTGGCTACTTTTCATAACCTTTCACAGGCTCATCTTCAGTGGTCCTGAGGAGAGGTTCCTCTTATTTAAGCAAGAGCTGCTCTTGGGGAGCCAACTGGCACCTGTGGCCACTGAGCTCACCCTACTGCTGCTTTGCATTTTTCAAGTTCCAGCCAACAAAAACAAAATCATGCACAGTATTGTTCTCCCCTAACAAAAGGATCACTACTACCCACTGCTGCCCAGGTATGGGAAGATTTATTTAGACAAAGGTCCTTCT
>NW_010119170.1:0-15853 GCF_000699245.1 Pterocles gutturalis | reverse complement strand
CAGCAGGAAATTATTTTTCATAAGGGGGCAAAAAGCAGCACCTCAAGGTGTGCCAAGTCATGCATGACAGTGTGGCAGAGGCTTTGCAGTTAGGAAACTGTACTAACTGATAGTTTGGAAAATGCCTTCTGGCTTTCCCAGAGCCATTGCCCAAGTCAATACCAACAGGAAACACTAGTTTGGGGGTGGGGGAGATGCAAAGAGATCCTGTTTATGCATGGTGGTGCAGCCCCTTTCAGTCGCTTTGTTCTACAGTGGCAAGATAGTGACCTGGACCTCCCTTCAGCCAGAACCTGCTTTTGCCCTTGGCCCGCTGAATAAATGAAGCCAGGTGTTTCCACTGGTCTTCTTGCGGGCTGCAGGGAGGCTTTGCATACTCTGCTTTGCTGTCAGTTGCTGACACAGTCCTCGCTGTGAGCAACTGGCTGATCCAGAGCAGGTCAGGGCATGTCAGGTTTTCTGTGCTTTTGCGTGCCGCTCTCTGGCTAACCGTCTAGAGTGCTTATTCTGTCAGCTTTTCCATCACCCACAATATTCAAGCACTTCCACCATGTCCAGAACTCTTGCAGAAAGACATATTTTTCCTGTAGGCTAGTCTCATTGCAATTATCTATACACAGACTGATCACTCATCTGTTGTGTCACAGCCGCAAATTCATGTGCAAGAGCCAACCCTTTTCACACTGTATTTGAACTCATTTTCACTTTTCTGAAACTGCATTTTCCCCCTAGAGTGCTTTTTCTCAAGTAAAAAAAGGCAAACCAACAAACCCAACCTTCAAAACATTAAATTAATTTGTTCTTTCTCTTGCTGCAGTATCTTTTACTGAGCAAAGTCACCTTGGACAAGTAATTAGTGCCTCACTTTCCTCACTAGAAAAATGGAAACAATAATATTTTTCCATCTTTGATATTTTTAGGATGGAAAATATTGCTACTTATTATTTATTAGAATGTTTTACAGCAGAATTTAATAACATAAAACTCAGAACCTGAAGGGAAAATGTAAAAAGTGAAGGTGAGGAGAATACAGAGTGCTGCTGTGGTTGGGTGTTTTGAAGATGCTGGGAATTTCTTGTAGTCTGTTGAATAGCGTTTGTCAAACATTCAGGCAGAGCTGGCTGAGTCACTTTTGCACAAGGTCACAAGAGGGCCAGAAAACAGATCAGATCTTACTCCAGGCATCCCTCTCATTTTGGAGTTTTTCAGATCTGAGGAATGTTTTGATATTGCAGTTGGACGTAAGATTGAGCTCACCTAACATTTAGAAATGTTTGGACCTCAGATTTTGCTTGAGGTCTGACTCTAATGTTTTGTTTGGAGTGTTGCCTTAGAAGAACAGGCAGGATCCTCCTTGAACATCTGTCCCTTGTTCTCTCTCTGGAGACAGCGAGCACTCCCTCAGAGTGCACTACCAGTCCATGGAGCATTGAAACTAGACATAACTAAACAGTGTTCTGTCATTTGTGAGACATTTGGGAAACAAAAGTAATATGCCAAGTACTCCCACCCCCAAGGCCCCCGAGATACAGGTACTCTAACATTAACACCTGTATTACCTCTGAGGTGTTCTTGTTGCAGGCGGATAAAATAAGGGCCAACTAATAGCCACCCGTCCTTCTGCACAAGCTTTCTTCTGACTCAGATTTGTGAAGAGGAGACGCTTTTCCTGCACACTTCCCCCAAAACATGTGACCTTCCTCTTCTCCTAGTAATGGGGCTTTAGGATAAGATGGAGGGGAGTGGAACAAACTAGAGCCTGAAGTTGACAGAAGCACCATATCTGTCCCCCTTTGCATTCTTGGCTGCTGCTCTCTGCAAAGTCCCCTCCTCAACCTCTTCCGCTTCTGCACTTTCTATCCTATCATCCAAGCCTCCTCCTCAGCCCTGGACTCACAGTTTTAAACATCACTCCCCAGCACCACGTTACTTTGTCTTCATGAGTGCCAGAGCCTTTCTGACATCCCCTGGCTGTGCTGCCCATCAGACTGTGAGTTCTCCAGGGCACAATGTGCTGCAGTGTTTTGTGTAGGGCTCAGGCTGTGGCTGGTTCTCAGGCAGTGCTGGAAAAAAAACCATGATTAACAATAATAATGCAACTTCTTCAATGCACACATGAGTATCAAATGATCCGTGTATTACTATCATAGGTTAAAATGGTACCTTTTTGTACAGCTGCACCTTAACTAGTGTCTCATATTGATGCACCTTGAACTGGTCTGTAAGAGAAGGCTGGATTGCAAAGGTCTTTGTCCTGAGTGTCACTGGGAAGACTCTTAGCTGTGAATTCTAAAATGCCATTCTTGGCATTGCATCCACGCAGTTCTGCATGCTCATAGTAATTGCCTTTGTTGACTCAAAAAAAAAAAAAAAAAAAAAAAAAAAAAGCAAGCATGTTTATGAAATAATGGTACATATGAGGGAAAAAAGGTAACTAAAAAAATAAACAACAGGAGAGTAGAAACTCCCTGGAGTGAAGCACAGATGATGACAGTTTTTATGTGGGTTTTTCACACATATTCTTTTATTCTGTGGCTCCTCTCCACATCCCCACAGGACCCTCAACTCTGTGAGTCCTGAGCAGGGCTGACCTCGCTGAACACGAGATCTGATGAGAGCACAGCACACAGAAGTATGGCTGCAGGCTAATGCATTTATTTTTGTATCCATGTATTCCTAAGAGCATGGTAACAGGATTTAGGGATCAAATCCATGTTTCTTGCATAACTGAACAGAGTATTCCCGCTAGGCTACCTGGCAAGAGATCAAACCTCTCATACCAGGCCTTTAAAAAAAATAAAGGGAGAAATATTAAGAACAGGCATATCCATAAGAGAAAAGCAACAAGTATTCTAAGGTGTCTGCTTAATCATGCCCCTAACAGGCACAAATTACCTGTTTAATTTTAAAGTCAACACATGCAAGACTCATGGAATCTGCAACACTCTCAGACATCCAGCTTTTGGCCATGCAATCCCAGTTACTATTGCATATTCAAATCAAAACGCAGCTATCTGAACCTTCTCCACTGTGTTTCAGTATGAACCCCATTGCTGAGCCGTTCTTTCGTTGCTGTAATGAAGTTAGGAGTTGTCGCAAACTGACTAATCCCCCTCTGCCCTGTGAAGAGGACATTAACCCAAGGATGAAGGAGCCAGCTACAACTACCAGCTACCGTGTTAGTAAGTAATCGTGAACATCATTCTTCTTTTGATTCTGATCACCTCCATTAAGTTCCTTTAGAACAATGTGGGTGCTAAATATTAGACCTGGTTTAAAAAAAATTGAAGTTTAATTTTTTTTCCCATTCTGAAAGGCTCAAGTAAATGTCAGCATTCTGATGAAAATTCACTGCACTCCGTACCCAGCTTTGGACAAGCCTCTTTTTTTTTTTCTTTTAATCTTCTGGACTTTTAATTCCTAAAGGAAGGGAAAAAAAGAGATGGAATTTTCAAGAACTTTTCTTCCATTTTTAAAAATAGCTCTTTTAAAAATTCATATTTTTCAAATCACGCATATTTAAACCAGGAACTTTTAATAGTATTTTATCAGTTTCCTACATTAGCTTCAATGTTTTTAAATGTACATTTTAATGCTTCAAGACATAAGTCATTGCTGGATGCAAATTAGGGGATTTCTGACTATATCTGAAAAGTTAATAAAAAGAGAAGCATGAAAAGAGATAGAAGACCCTACGTTAAAGATTAGCATTAAATATAACTGGAGAGAGAGAAAGATGTTCTATTAAAAGCCTACGGCAAATATTAGTGTATATTAAGAACCTACTGACAAATGCTTGTCTAAATAGTGACATCAGGACACTCAATACCTTTTAGGACAGTCTGTTTCCAAGTAGAATAATGAGGGGGTGGAAGCAAAAAAAAAAAATAAAAGGCAGCTTTCATGAAATAATTCATTTTAATTATTGTCACCATCAATTAGGACTCAGTCTTGCACCATTTAATTGTACTTTTGACATTGCCTCCTAGAAGCATATTTCAGAAAATGAAGTAATAGTGGTAAAGAAAAATTTGCACTGAAAAAATTCCTTTAATAAAAGCTTGTTCCTGCAGAGTTAGTTTCAAGCTGGAAGTAATTTTTCATCTTTTCAAATATAAAAACTAAATAAAATAAATCTATATTCCCTGGAATGAGACTCGCCCCTGTGAGAAGTTCATCCAGACTCTTTCCTGTCAATGGCAAGCTCCTATTTTTGTATTTAAGTGGGTGTTCAAATGGCTGGGTTGTGTGAATGATTATTTGATTCACTTGTTGAACCCAAAAAATTAAACTCTGCTTTTTTTCCAAAGTCAGCTCCAAAACAAACTGTTTTCAGCATATTTGGTAAATAATAAAAACTCCATAGTTTTAGGGTAAATTATTTGCTATTTGTTTGGTTGGGACCAACTTTTGTTCTGCCATTTTTTTCCAGGTATATGCAAAGAAAGCAAAGGGCTAGATTCATAGAAGAGCCTATGCCTCACCTTCAGAGATGTTTTTCCAATTTCTACTCAACTGGAAATCCAGTGAAAATTTGAAATTCTTATGTGAAAGATTTTCTTTCTGAATGAGCAGTGAAATACATGTTAAATATTTCCAGTGGCATTATTACTCTTGCATTTCAATCCTTCACATGCTTTCTATTGCTGTTAAGTATTCACATGAAGTTATTTCATTTCAAAGCTTACCATATCAGACTATTATAATTCCTCTGTGCTGCAGGCCAAATTTCCTGGTGGTCCTTAAAATTATGCCATATTAACTGCCTTGTAATAACTGTATACCAAGGTGCCATGTTAATTTCACAAGATTTTTCTCTAGAAACATTAATTTATTTTGCATCTGTATTATAACATCAGGTCCTTACTTAATTTTGTTTCTAAGACCTACAGATATAATCTTCCTTTTCATTTACAGAGAAGTAGGATATATATCTCCCACTTCAGCCTTTAATTCCCCCCTCCATTTTGGAGGGGTTAACAGGCAAAAATAATATTGTGTGCAATACAATATCCATTTTAACAGTATCTTTGTCATTGTTTTATAACAAAACCAGTGCATTTATTTAATAAATATTTCTAATAGTACTTCTATGTGCTAGCTAAACTGCATAGCTCATCTTTAAAAAAATAGTAAAGTTAAACATCAGTAAATAAGTACCCCAGGTTTTAATTTTTTCCTGTTCTTGGGAGCAGACAAAGGGTTTAGAAAAAAATAATCCTCAAAACTCACAAGTCTGGGGAGTTTCACACAAACTGGAGAGCAGAAAGGGGGTGTGCCTTATGCTCCAACGTCAAAGCCTCTTCCCTGAGAAATGGGCTACATTTGTGCACTCCTGTGGCACGTGACATCGTTCTGCCATGGTCTATGTGAGCATCCTGACCAGGAGCTGCTGAACAGAAGGACGGGAGCTGGGTGATGGACACCCCTCTGTCCTTACCACCTTATGACTTAATGTAGAACATCCAAACAATTTGTTTAAAAATACATCAAAAAGAATAATTTCATCATTCCTGTAATGTTGTTCTCATTGTTTTAAATGTCCAAAATGTTCAGTGAGTGCATCTCAAATTCACAAATAATTTTGCATTGACTGTTTATTTTGGCAAATAAACAATTTAAGACAAACAATTCACTACATCCATTTCAACATGGCCTTCACTAGTAGGTGAGCAGATCCGCTAATATGAGCCAGAAACACAAATTTTAAGCAGGAAGGAAGACAGGACCACAGCCAAGCTCCCAAACTCTCAGCTCAGGCTGAGCTTCAATCAACAATGAAAAATATATTCTCAAATCTATACAGATCACGAAAACGTCCTTGAATTTCCAGTTGAAAGCAGAGAATCAGGGTTGAGCCCAGAAATCCCGTAAGGTTGTTTGAGGGGGCCTCTCTATCTATTTTTGTCCAAGTATTTTGCTGCCAGGCAGAGGTGCTGAGCTGGATTGCTAAAGACAAGCTGCAGCCTGCTCTGAAATGGTGAGACAGCACAGGTCTCTGCCTGAAAAGCTTTGGGGTACTCCTGCCTTTAAAGTGGGCAGTTGCGGCTGTGTCCGTATACAGTGTGGGGGACTTACAGACTTGACCTTTGCAGCATGCAGGAGAGTCGGCTAAGCACAGAGATGGCCAGGACAGGTAAGTCAAACAGCATTAGAAGCAAGAAGCTAGCTTGTAAGGAAAAGAGTCAAAGGACTCAGGGCTCTTCACAAAACAATTGCTGTGCATGGGAAAGAATATCTGAAAGGATCCAAATACATAAACATAAAGGAAGAGAAGGAATTTTTCGGGGTACCTCAGAATGAGTAAGTAGGACTTATCAGAAGGCAGATGTAAGTATAAACCAGCTGCAAGAATATTCCTTAAAATCCAGACTGGCCTGGTGGTGATGGCACTAGTTGCAGTGGGGAGTAGGGGCAGCACCTACCTCTTATGTGCTAACTGGTATTTACAGTTGAGAGCTCCTGATTTTATTTTGGTCTTTATTCCCTATAGTCATGCAAACCATGGCACAATACTCCACCTTGTCTCTATCACTGTAAAGTACTTCATATTTACCACTACCCCAGAACCAGTAGAAAAGCAACATAGACGTCATGCAGGATGAAATCTTGGCTGCCGCTAAAGTCAATGGAGTTTTACTCTCTGACTTTGAAAGCATGTAGTGAATCTGAGCCTTGGGCTCTACTTTTCCCGTAAGAGACAGTTTTAACTTTCCAGGAGCCCACTGAACAAACAGTCTGCTGGCTACAGCATAGCTGTTTAAGCAGGACAAGTTCTAATCAGGGCTGCTACCTACCAGTTCAGCTGAAGCAGCAGCGATACCACTGGAAGTGCCAGCAAGGATGAAGAGGGTTAATTAGTGTGGTGGTAAAAATGCCAGCAGTTGCCAGAACATCATGTCCTCTTGGCCTCCCATCACAGTAACTCCCTGGGTTTATCTGAACCAGCACTAGCAGTGATGAGGTAGTTTTTGCTCCTACTCCTCTTTGGAGGCAAATGGTAACTGCAGGCTGATGCTCCAGCTAGACAGATTTTTGAGCTTGGCTTGAACCCACTGATTTCAAAATGAGGCCTCATGCACCTGCTTGCCTGGAGCAGCTTATAGGATTTGGGTCAGAACTGTAGCTACCAGGGGAAGCCTCTCTCTCAACCCTGCCTCCAGTTTTTTATCATTGTCATGCTTATATCATCCTTAGTAGCACTAATGCAACCTGATCTCTCTAAACTATGTCATACTAGTAGAAGAAAAGAAAAAGCTTGTCTGCTCTCCTTTGTACTCTCCTTTTTTTTTTTTTTTAATGTTAGGTATGATGACCTCTGTGAGAGTGATAGATTTCTTTTGGCAGATTTGGCTGCTAATTCATATCTAGTAGGACTGAAAGATGATCAGAATTTGGGATGTCTCTCTATTAATAATCTGTTATCTTAGCAAATATTTGTGAATTGTTTATCTGACACAGATGACATGTTTATTATTACAAATATGCTTATTGGTCATGATTCACGTTGGTCTCTATTATTTTGGACTGTTTTCATTTATCTGTAGGCAGCTCATGCTGTTTTTTATATTCTGTCACAGTTGGTTGTGTTTTGCCTTTTCGTGCCGGGCTCTGTAAAAGACACAGCACATAAGAAATTAAAAAACAATGAGAATGTTTAAAAAATCACCCCTCTACCACATCCATCCAGCAGTAATTTAAATGTGTATGAAACAGAGTAAAAACCTGAACAGATGGGATGCTTTTAAACAAATCATAACTTAAGGTATCAGCAAATAACTCTGTCTGCTTTAGGATCCAGACCTGAAACTGAGACAGAGTCAATGGAAAGATTGGTGTTGTCTTTTGACCAAGCCCCAGCTAGCTGCGTGCTCTTGCATGGTGACATCTCTGGAGAGAGGATTCTGTTGGCTCATGTGGCTTTTATCCCTTCTTCAGGTATGTGAAGGGGTCCTTGTTCTTAAGTAGTGCATGGAAAGAGTTTTAGGTAAGTACAGCTGTAGCAAAGATCTGGTGCTCCCTGCTACAGGATGATGTGAATGCTAAAAATTCAGACAGGTTCAAGGTGAGACCAGCCAAACTGATAGAAGAGAAAACTACTGAGGGTTTTTTTAATGCAAGGGTATCACCTCTGGCTAAGGCAGTCTGGTTGGAAGCATATTTTGGGAAAGTATCACTTTGTGCTGCTCCCATTGTAATTCTCTTTCCTAGGCATCCGATTTTTGTTCTTTATATGCTCTTAAAGTCTTACACAGTGGACCTCAACCTAACTTTCAAGTTCAGAGTCTTCCTTTTAACCATACTCAGCATGTCTTTGTAACAAATATTCATCCATTCTCTTCAGTTTACTGAGAAGCACTTCAGATACTTCCTGCTCTCCTACCTTTCTGCCTTCTTCCGCACATTTGCTTCTCTTCCACAATTTCCGCATCAGTCCTGCCTGCAGACCAAACATCAGCCTTCCTCCCACCTCAGTTCTGCCCACCCCAATGACTAAAAGCCTGTGCATCCTCAGTCCCCTGCCCCCTGTCAATCCTCAATGGTCTCCCTATGTATCATGCTTCCCAATTCGCATTGGTTGTCCCTCCCCTCCATCCAGCCACAGTTACTGCTTCTGGCTCCTAAACCCTCCCTCCCTCCAGGAACAAGAGCTGTTATCCTTTGCCGTTTCTCTCTCCACCTTCCTAACGTGAGCGCTGCAGAGAGTGCTGCAGAGGGAAGGAGTAACTGAACTGTCATCTCTGCATGAGATAGAAGAAGCAGTGCTGCTGTGAGCTTTTGGGATTTTTTTCTTTTTTTTCCTCTTTTAAAAATTACTGTAGTGTTGTTTGAGAATATACTTCTGCTACTATCTGAAAAGGTCTGCTAGGCTGCTTTTACTTGGGAGATGGGCAAATATAGTAGCCAAGCAAATCAGTGGGGAGTTTCTCTCTGGCCAAGTTAAATATTGTAAGGTTTCAGCTGCTTGCCTTGTCACTAGATTGGCTTCAACCATTGCCAAAATCCCATCAGTTGTGAAGAAATTCACAAGACAGACTGGCTTGCACCCAGAGCTTAACCTTATGTTAGGTTAATGCATGCAACACAAAAACTAGACCTGTTATCTGCTACCATTTGACCTATCTCCTGCTCTTTACATCTGGTCCTCCCAAAACAGAGTGGTCTTTTGTGTCCTTTGCAAGAGGCTGTGTAGACAGAGGTCCTACCGTACGGAGTCAGTTGCAAGAATGTGGATGGCTGTAGCTATCTGAAGCAGTTCTGCCCTGTTCCTCAAGGAAGAGTCTGGAGCAAGTTCTTGTTCAGTTTGCATCACAGGATCCTTCTTGTCTCTTCATTTGCTCCTTGATATTCTTTCAGACACCAAAATAGAACACCGAAATATTTACCACAAGTCAGCATGTCTGAGCACAAGGGATCCTGTCTGTAAGCAGATTTGAAGGCAAAGGTTAACCTGAGCAGAAGCCTGACCCCATAAATAATAAGCAACAAGAGACAGGAACACATCTGAGCAGGGACCGCTTCAGCAAATATTTGGTCTGCCTCTAGTTGGACCAGACCATGTATCAGTGAGTCTGAAGCATTACCTCAAAAGCCAAAAAAAAAGGCTTGAGTTTAAAAAAAAACTGCATAATTTAAAGAGTTCAGTCCGTTTAGCTTGCTAAAAATAATATCATCAGGTGATCTGATCAGTCACCTTCAAGGAGAGAAAAGCTTTAGGACTAAAGAGCTCTTTACCCTAGTGGAGAATGGCATAAATACTCATGCCTGGAAAGTAAAAAGGATAAATTCAAATGAGAAAAATATTCCAACTTGTCAACAATGACAGAGATTAACTATAGTGACAAAATATCAAGGAATGAGAAAAATGTTCTACCTTTTACTGTCTTCACAGTGGTACCAGAGGCATTTCTGGAGACACGTTCTTAAAACTCATGTTCCAGGTTCAATAGCCGCATGAGATTATGTGGTCATCACCAGGCAGATGCGTTATTCATTTGTCCTAGCCTTAATTTCCCTGAGAAGTCAGCATCTGCTTACCCCTGTTACACAACAGGAGCACAGACCAAACAAGCCACGCTTTCAAGGTGAAACACAGGACATCACGAGGGTCTGTGATCAGAAAGAGCTCCCTCTGCTTCAGGTGGGGATTGAGTAAAGGCAGCAGCAGTCCTCTGGCATCTTCTACCTCAGGCTGGCACCTAAAAGCCAGGTGGCATGATCTGCAGTCCTACGTACAGCCTTTAAACTGAAATATGCAACAAGGTGAACTCTCTCATGTTGGCACTGTTGAAATGTGAATTCATACTGATACCACAAAATCAGAAGCAAAGGGAAAATATCTTGTTCTATGAATCAGACATAAAGAGCTGAGACGTGGTAAGGACAAATACTTCAGTTTCTTTCAATGTTGGTTGTTTGTTTTTTTTTTTCTCTTCAGTGGAGTACAGCTAAGCTTACATATGTATATTTTAAACAGCTGCTCATAAGAAAATGGTATATTGTAGCCTTATCTGAAATGTAGACTGTTCATTCATAGTTTTTGTTTTCTTGACAGTATTTGATATCTCCCACTGCAGAAAAGCTTCTAGTTGGAGTATGAGTTTAACCTTAATATGGTTCAATTTCTTCTTTTTTTTCCCCTCTCTTTTTTTTTTCCCCCTGTGTATCTTATGGAAGGTCAGACCACACTAACTTGCCCCATCTGAAAACCTCCATGTAATTCAGTGGGACTAGTCAGATAAGATTTGGAGAATCAAGCTCATATTCCATTTTTTCATTTTACTGCAGTACTTACAAAAGACTGAACAACTGTCAGTTCAAACAAAAACCTGACTAACTGAAGAAAATGTCTCTGTGTAGCTTTTGCTCTTTAGAATTAATCAATTGAGCGGTCAAAGCTTAATTTCATGAAAAAGACAGGAGATAATGTAACATTTAGCAACATTAAAAGGGAAAGTGCATTCTAAAGAGGGACCTTGATGCCTTTTAATTTGCAGTAAATAATGCAAAGCTGCAATAGCACAGTTCAAATACAGTCAAGATTTTTAAAATGTGTCAAAACTACACATCTCAGCTAACTCTACAATACAGAATTTGTACCTTTTTCTGACGAACAGCAGTTTTAAAATATTTATATGTCAGCTTAGCTGTACTCCACTGAAGAGAAAAAAAAAATCAAACCAATACTGAAAGAAACTGAAGTATTTGTCCTTACCACGTCTCAGCTCTTTATGTCTGATTTATAGAACAAGATATTTTTTTCCCTTTGCTTCTGATTTTGTGGTATCAGTATGAATTCACAATTCAACTGCACCAACATGAAAGAGAGAGTTTACTTTGTTGCAGATTTCAGTTTAAAGACTGTAGGTAAGACTGCAGACCATGCCACCTGGCTTTTAGGTGCCAGCCTGAGGTAGAAGATGCTGGAGGACTCCTCCTGCCTTTACTCAATCCCCACCTGAAGCAGAGGGAGCACTCCTATTGACTCCAGTGCTTTCTAATTGCAGACCCTTAGTGGTGTCCTGTGTGACTGTGGGCAACACACTGTACTTTGTCTTAGCTTCGTTTTATCCATCTGCTTAACAGGTGCAAGCAGATAGTGACTTGGCTTAGACTCAAGATGGTGAAACATCTCTCATTGATCTGAATAGTTTTCGATGAGGCCTCGTGAAAGAAGCTTGAGTGAAAGAAGCATTCAGGAGATGCAGATTTTTTCCCCATCCATGAATTATGCATGAGTACATTGTGATTGTCTTGATTCTATCCTCTATTTTGAAATTATTCATCTAATTCCTGCAGAAACTTTTTGGTCTGTAGGCTGTTTGCAAGCAGTTCTGAGAATCTCTATTCAAGCAGCTGCTAACTTCCAGGTGGGGTTGAAAACGCCCCATCTTCCGCCAGGAGTCAGAATGGAAGGTGGCAACACAACACCGTGACTCCTGCCTCTCTTCTCTCTCATCTTTTACTCCAATTCTGTCTTTTTTATATGATTTGTGTTATGCTTCCTTGTGCGTACTTCTTAAGAACTGGATGAAAATGGATCTGGTGGGAAACCCTGGCTGTGGGGATTTCACTGGAGATTCTGCCATGGTTTAGAGAGATACAGGAAGAAGGGGAGAAAACATTAGGTTAATTATGGTGGGTTGGCCAACATTAAATCTGCATTTGCTTGAGTACTAAGGACTTGACCTTGAACACTAATAATCTTTGTTGTAATCAGGTATGCTTGTACAGAATTCTCCTAAAAGAAAGACAAGAGAAATACATGTCTTATAGGAGTATAAAAATACTTACCATAAGCTCATAAGCTTATGATAATAAGACCATAAAATCATAGCTGGAAACATAAGCTATATGCCCTGCATCTCAAACTGGTAGCACTTTGGATACTGAATTACCAGGAGGCAGTTTTTACCTTGCAAGGCCTGGGCAGGAAAGGTGGAGGAGAAGAGGGTCAAATGCAAAAAATGGGGAGTAGACTGACTGGATTTTCTGTGAGGATCTCCTGTCCAGGACAAAGAGATGGAGTGTAACTGAGAGGAGGGAAATGCCTTGAACAGAATTTCAAACAGAAAAACACAGTAAGTCTCTACTTATCGAAAGGGTGGAGCGATTTGTTCACATCAAGTTTCAGTGAGCTGTTGCAAATTAAAGGACGATTAGGACCTCTCAAAAATGTTACGAGAACACTCTGTGGTGAAAATTTTTCTGCAGATGAAACACCTGAAGATGTTACTGCCTTCCCTATCATGCATGCTTATTAGTATACCCTTCTTTGTGGATTCACTCTCCTCTGACTGAATTAAATAGCTAAATAAATATAAAATTAAAGCATGTAGTATTAGACCTTTCTATTAAATCCTGGGGCTTGACTCATTTGCATTTTGTTTTGTTTTTATAATGCACGCTTATTTTAATTACTACTGCTGCACTTTATTTGTAATTGTCTGTGCAATGCCCAAGCACCTTGCTAAGTGGATAAGGGAAGCACTTTATCCCATAATAACATAATGAATCCATTATTATTCATTATCATTTTTTTCTGGAATGGACTGAAAAGAATCAGGACTTTGAAAAATACAATACCAACAAATTATCTATGGCAAAAATAATTTTAACAGAATTCATACTTTCCTCATCTTCACCATTGTTTCCCTCTAGATAATCATCTCTCCTAAAGTGAGAAGCAGCAGCATTTAATGACCTGAAGATTGGGCTAAATGCCAAAGGTGTTTGAAATCAAATATCTGTCCCCCTGGCTTCCTGCATGGCCTCGGACAAGTCATTTAACCACTCTGTGTCTTTATTTCCCTATTTCTGATGGCTACAATCCTACCATTCACCTTCTAAGGAACAATAAAGCGTACCTCACTAATGTGCAGAGCTTTGCAAATGATGTATGCTAGGTATTGTAGCAGCATAATCAAAGGGACACAATGATGTCTGGATAAAAGAGGAGGCGTTTCCCAGCTATGCAGGTTCTTGCTTACTGAGTGAAAGAAGACATTCAGTTTCTGCTGATACCCTTGCAGATTGCTCCTGAATGAATACCCCGTCTCCATTGAATTTTCTTATTATGAAGGATTATGCAACTCTATTACCTCTTGAAGTTTTGTAAGGAGATCCCCATATAGTCTTTCATACTAGCCACAAAAGCATTCTGCTGCATTTTCCTTTGGCACATGCTCTCTGTAGAAACCTGGAAGGTCAGGGCCGGTCTTAATGTTCTTGTCCACCAGTCATCACACCTGCACAGAAATGTTTTTTTTTTTTCCCTGATTCTCCCAGCCTGCCTGCTTTTAGCTTACCAGTCCATGGCTGTTTAATGTATGACAAAGATTTATTAGTAGAAACTAGGCTAATGAGGCTGGTCATGCAAAATAAAGGTGCAGAAAATGTGAACGAATACATTGGGTCCACTCTGCGCAGTAAAAGTTACATCTTCAGATAGGCATTCAAGCTGCATGACACAAGACTTCCAAGCTGTTTTGCCCCATCCCCAGTCATCCAAAGCAGGATGATTTTTTCTTTTTAGTTAGTATTCCCTTAAGAATACATGCCACAACCTGTCTGAGTATACCTGGATAGGCCAGGACGATGTCTATGACCCTTATTTCTTAAACCCTTTTATCTAGCTGAGCTGCAAAGGAACATGATGTCCACTGTGAAGACAGAACTCTGCACAGGCTTTGCTTTAGGAGTTAAAACAGCCCCCTCTCCTCTGCAGGATAAACAATGTCTGCCTGACATCTCTCCTAACAAGGACATGGTAGTTCTGTGTGTGCATGTGTATGTACATATGTCAGCATACCCATAGCCATCCTTGTCTGTTTCATAGAATGTATTAATGCCAAAAGCACGTTATTTCCATTGGTGTCCCTGGACTGTGCTCCTGTGTGGCAAGACTGAAATGATGCTGCTCAGCGGTGCCTCTGAAAGGAAACAGCATACCATCACAACTTCCCAAATGATCACTTCCCCTCTTCCCCAAATATAGTTTAGGTGTTTTCACCTCCCCTGTCTTTCTGTGTGTGTGCCTTTTTTCCACATTCCTCTATAACCATCTGTCCCCTTCCTAAATAATGCCAGTTCCTGTCACTCAATCCCCTGTCATGAGACATTAATGATACACTAGGCAATGAGATGGAGGAAGGTCTCTCCTAAAACTTCCCAATAAAATCATAAGTATGGGGGATTTGAATGCTCTCACTCCTTCGAGTTCACTTTGGGGTCTTCTCCCAACGCACAGGTGACAGATGGCAATGTTTCACGATCCCCAAAGCCATCTCCAAGTGCTTGCAAGAGAACTGTGAATAGCAGTTCTTTTTTTAAGAGGAGTCTGTGAACAGCTTCTAATCCTGGTGATCCTGTTTACATCAGTTTACATTCCCAGGGCTATCTGTGAACAGAAAAGACTGGAAATACACCTTTCAGCCCATCTGAAACAGAGATTCTCCTTTACATTGCTCGTTTCCTCACTTCAGAAAATCCTTGCTATGGTGCAGGTTTTGCTGATCTGAAAAGGCAAAACAAGAGTAGGTCTACACTCAAAATCATCTACTTAAAAACAGTTGCTTTTTGTTCTGTGGCCTTGCACCTTTTATATGCTCAGTCAAATCTACTGACGTGGTTGCCTAAAACCAGGTCTGACTGCTTGTTACACCTCCTGGGTCTTCAGCACCCACAGTGATTGGAAAGGAAGCCACTTTTTTACCCTTTACAGAAATCAACAAAATTGTTGATGGATCAGGAGTTCTTGAAAATAAGTTTATTACCCTTAGCCAGGTTACTTACTGATTAATATAACAGAAAGCACACAGTTTCTCAGACCCAGGGTTCTAAGTTTGTGAACTCTTAAGGCTGTGGATGAGGAGGGGCAAGGGAAGGTACTTCTCGAGGAAATGAACAAAACCTGCACAGACTCCAACGGCAAAGGCCCTGCCTGTCACTTCCCTGGTATTTCATCCACAGCCCCCACACCCCTCCCCGGCAAAACTCCACAGTAAGTCCTAGTTCA
Source organism: Pterocles gutturalis (assembly GCF_000699245.1). Taxonomy (NCBI): domain Eukaryota; kingdom Metazoa; phylum Chordata; class Aves; order Pterocliformes; family Pteroclidae; genus Pterocles; species Pterocles gutturalis. The sequence continues at coordinate 336 of NW_010119170.1, read as the reverse complement.
CTTCCTAAGAACCTAAAGGACACCAAAGACTCACAGGAATCACAAACTTGCACGGAAGCAGCAGATTCCTCTGAAATCCATTTTCCTCGGTAACTCCCTCCCTCGGATTCAGGTTTAGCCCTGCCTTCTGCCCGCTAACAAGGTAAGCAAAAAACAGGACCGTTATCAACAGGGGGGCAAAACCCAGCCACAATTATTCCAGTCATTTGGAAAAAAAAAAAAATAATCAGGCTGGATAACAAATAACAGCAACACCTAGCAATGCTGTTCAGAAAGGCTCGAAGAACGGGTGTCGGGAAGATGCGGAGGGCTCCGCAGCGGGGCACGGCTGGGCCC
>NW_010119169.1:9867-18520 GCF_000699245.1 Pterocles gutturalis | reverse complement strand
ATATATATATATTTTCTTCAAGGAAAGGTTTCCCTTTACTGCTTTAGGAGACAACTATGAAAACTTTGTCCAAAAGCAGCTTTTGAAGTCTAGCTACTTTCATATTTATAACATTTGAGTCACTCCAGAAAACCTCCGCCAAAGCAGACAGGGTTGGACTACTACATTCATTTACTTTGGAAGTTTATCCAAGCCTTTGGTTAAAGATAAACAATGCGCCTGGATGTGAGAGAAAATCAGAGCCAGGCTGCCGGAGCAGTGGGGAGCTTCCCCCTGCTTTGATAACACCAAGGCACGAGATGGTATCAGCACAACCCAAAATGTACTTACTCCTTCCTGGAGAGGCACAGCAAAAGCGCTGAGAAGTTTTTGCTTGTCCTTGGGAGACATTCTTGCCATACTAATATTATGCAAAAGATTCAGCTTAGAAACCTCAGGCACAATCAAGGCATTTAGACCCGCCTCATTAATGGCCAACAGTTTAATAGGCTGGAGCTGTAACTCCTCTGTCTGGGGGCTTGGGGGTGTTTCAGCAAAATCTGTAAAAAACAATATATATATTATAGCTGCTCTACCTGTTGCTCTGTTACTGAAGGTAGGAAGGACTTTCCAGTCCAAAACACCCAGAAAACCAAAAGTAAAACCAGACTTTACCAAGTCCACCAATTCCCGAAGCCAGCAAGTACATCATTATTCCTAAATCTGTTTTCATCAGGGACATGGAAAAAACTGAACAGTAAATGTCTTCACAGTTCCATGAAATGCTCAGTACTCTGACACACCCAAGGAAAATCCTCCACAAAATAAAAGTTTTACAGAGCGTAATTCTCTCAAGAGCAGCACCTGCACATCAAGACTACAAACTAGCCTTTGCAGCCTAACACCCTCCTTTCAGCTTAAAGTTTAAAGCAACGCCAACACACCAAAAACCAGGGTCTTTCTTGAGAAAAGCTGAAAACACATGGTTAACATATTGCCAAATTTGAGAGACACCCCAAAAGAGTGACGATATGAACTTTTGGGACTTCAAATACACAAGTTTGAACTAATCAATCTGGAAAGTCTGTTTTCTGTTTGTGGCTTTGGGTTTGCTGTTTTATGTTTCTTTTTTTGCCTTTGCTGTTTGTTTGCTTTCAATTACCCAGGCCCCTCCCTATCCTAACCTCTAAAACTCCCTGTGCCGTGCCGGCCGGGCGGGCAGCAAGGCACCATAGTCATGCTATTGCAAATGTGAGCTCAAGGATGCTTCTTCTTCAAAAGCCGCTGGTTTTGCTCTCAAATTAACTTTTTTTGGCATGTTCCCCCACGTCAAGGCTATGGCGTTGGCAGTTTGGTGTCCCCCGCCCCGGAGCGGGGACTATTTGTTGTTTCACAGGTCACCAGGAGGTAGCAAGCAAAGCTTACCAGATGTGGGGTTTTATCACCTCAAGTGGAACTACTATTTTCTTTATGGGAACCTTGGTTTTTAAGGTTTTATCAGATCACTGCGATTACAAAAGCTTCGCTTACATGCTCAAAAGCTCCTATAAAACCTCTGGTTCAAGGTTTATTTGGTCTAGGTGGTTTTCAACTTGGAGGAATGACTTGCAGACACAAGTAATTTGTCCCATAAGCTTTGACTGACCAGTCATTCAGTGCGCTCGAACCATGCCTGCCTTCTGAGCAAAATTCCATCAACTCACTGACCAAAAGATGTTCTTTTAAGAATATTTTAAAAAAATAAAAGAAAGGGGAAAAAAGAGCTTGCAGCAAAAAGGAAGTTTCAATTACTTTGTGAAATCAAGCAGAAAAATTAAGATCCAAGCAAACTTTATTAGCTCTGACAAGCAAAAGCTGATGCCTTTGTTTCCGATGTGCGCAAAACTTTTACTAAGGGGGGAGTATGTGGTTTTGGGTTTGCTTTTTTTTTTTTCTTTTTAAGCCACAGAAATATGCATCCTTTTTTTACAACATGCTTTGCTACAACTGAGTTTCGTAAAGATATTCAAACCAAGGATAGCTCTCTGGCACAGAGCTATCTCAAAGCAGCTGATTCTTTTCTAAGCATCCACCAACATTTCCATGTGTCAATAGTACTTCACAACCACATTTATCTAAGTAAAAACCCACATTAATATGCCCCTCCCCTGCCTGCAAAGCTTGCCAAGCACAGTAACAGTGCAGATAACCTAAGAATTTAGAGCCGGTTAAGAGACTCTGGAAAAAGATACACAAAAGGACAGGTTTCCAAATGTATTTTGCATTCACACTTCCCCCCCCACCCAAGACAGTTTGGCTCTTATGAAGCATTTCATACTCTGTCTGTGGTCTGTGGGCTGGGGACAACTGGAGGGGGGCTGTGGAAGCACACACGTGGGCACTGGTCTGAAGCTTTCACTGCAGGGGGCTGTGGCCCCCGTAGAAATTAGTTTTTAGAGGGCCTGCAACCAAAGACAGTTCAGGAAAGGTATTACATCCACTGCCCCACTCAGCCCTACACCACTCCGGCTGAAGAAACCACCTCCACTGCCAGAAACCCCGGCTGGCTCCAGGCTACCAGCTCCCTGAGGGCTGCAAGTTGGTGGAGCAGTTATTTCTCCCTCTTGGCAAGGACCAAAAAGTCTCATTTGCTTAGAAAATAAAATTGAGTCCAAGAGCAGGTCCTGGACAGACATAAATGAGACTTCAGTTATAAGTGGAAAGTTTTCCACAAGACATTTTCACAACAACTCAGAGACCGTTTTGGCACCAAAGGGAAGGCAGAGCACTCGCACTGGTCCGACACTTGCAGCTCCCTGGCTGTCCCCCCCAGTTTAGCTCAGCACCCCAACCTGGACACAGGCAAAGCCCCTTCCATAGCAAGCCAGACCTGCAGCCTGTCCCAGTTTTGGGCCCAGCGTTTCAGCCAGGAACCTCCCGTAGCAGAACAGGTTTCCAGAACAGGAGTCCAGAGGAATCGCTGCCATCGACCCAGAGATGCTTCTCCAGAGCATCACAGCCACAACTCGGAGTTTATCTACAGGAGCCCACACCACATCTCACTACATAGCTGCACACTACAAACACCCAGCAAAGCAGCAAGTTGGATACACGCTGCATTTTTCAGCCCTGTCCACAAAAGCACGTGAAAGCTTTTCTTGCTTCACCAGTGGCCCCAGCAATGCCACCAACCCTTCACTCCAGCTTCCCTTCCCAGGAAGGAAGGCCACGGATGATGCTGCTCTGCCCCACATCTTCCCTCTGCTCATGACTGTAGACACAATTTCCCAATTTCAGCTGGACCAGAAAGAGGCACCAATTAAAGGGGTTTCAGAAATAATTAGCTCACATCAATCTGATGTAAACCAGAGTTGGGTAAATAAGCCCAGATGAAGGGCTCTGGGAGGGACAGCCAGCAGAGTTTGATCTCACAGCAACTCTTCCACCGCAGCTGGAGAACCAAGGCACGCACGTGTGCTTCCCAGCTCACCCCCTCCCACGGTCAGAGCTACAGGGGCTATCGCGACACAGGAGGGGCTCTCTGTGGCTATCACGTTGCGGCTTGCCAGGCCAGCAGAACAAAGGCTGCAAGCGAAATTAATGAGCAATCTGTGTATATGATACTGTGGGGAAGGGGGGAATAATGAAAAAAAAAATCATATGCTGCTGTCTGCGGGAGGACACCACAATTTGACATGACTTTCCAATTTTAAAGGTTAAAAAAATCACCACACATGCATTATTGCAAAAGACAGGAACGAACACCTTGTTCAAAGGGGATGCCAGCACCAAAAACCACGGAGGTGGGTCAGATTTAAATCTAAACAGGTCCACCGCACATCCATCCTAGGGCCACTGTTTACAAGCAGAGAAAGGCAACTTTATACACAAGGATCGCACACTAGTGGCTCCTGGCTGTTCCCAGGAAGAAAAGCTGCTTTTCAGCTGAACTTTGAGACTTGTTCATGTACATAAGACAAACCTCCAAAAACGCACATGGCTGAGCCTGAAGCATTGCAGGGAGAAAGGCAAATAAGTGGCACAACAGGAGATGGGGGAAGTCCAGCTCCAAAAAACCCAAGGTGCAACTTTCCCAAGACCTCTGAAACGTCGCTGAAATCAGGCCACCGTGCACAGCTAAGAGCCAGGGAGGGAAGAAAGAAACTACTGGTGGAAGTCCTCCCTCCAGCAAGCAGCACAGCCCAGGGTTTAACCCCCCTGAAAAAAAAGGGAGGAGATTCCTTCCAGGCCCTGGAGAAGCAGAAGGCACCAACCCCAGCTCTGCCCTACCCCAGGGACAGCAGGCAGGACATCCATTGGGAGATGCCACTGTGGCAGAGCCGTATGCTGGGGTCACTGCCTCCCAGCCCGGGGGGACATTTACTGGGAGCAGCGGTGCTGGGACGGGAGCACAACCCCCCAGCACCAGTGACAGTCTGACCCATCACCTGCACCTCCCACATCTCAGATTTATCTCCCCTTAAATAAGCCACCTCAGAGCTAAGACCACAGCCAACTTTGTAAATAGAATTTTTACCTGAAATATGTGCTTTTAAGCCTTCGCCTGCTACTCCCACCAAGTTTCACTTTTTTAACAGCCTGGGCATCTGTTGCAGAAGCCACCCAGCTCACACAAGCAGCACACTGTGCTCAGCTAGCAAAACGCGACCTATGTCCGAAAACCCATCCCACTGCTGGAACAGACTCCCAATGTATTCACCAGGTCGGGAACCACCAGCCTGCCCGTGTTTGTGGAAAAGGCGAGGCCGAGCAGTTTAACCTACCCTGGTAGAGGCGAGAAGCAGGGTGGGAGAGAGGGGAGAAGGGATTAAGATAAGGGTATCACAAAATTAAAAATTCCTCCTTCTCCCCCCCTCCAGGACACCCTATCCACCCCTCTCTCTCCATGCAGCTGTGAACACCAGCCTTATCTCCCCGCAGGTTCACACAGGCACTCCTCCTCCTCCTTGCATTAGCATAGATAAATCTCAACATCTTTTCAACAATTTGCAAGCCAGCTTCTGCACTGCCAAGTTTCTTTGGGCAAAATCCTCCCAGGAGGGACAGCAGCATCCCAGATGAAGGCCGCGGCCGCAGAGGACAACCGCCCACAGGGAGGGAGGGAGGCCACAGTTCAGCCTTTTAAGACAAGACCATCTTTTTGGTTTCCCTGCCCTCCTGCCACACACATTTCACCACATGGGCACGTCTTCTCAGCGCTGCTCTGCACGGGAGCACGGCACCACTCCTTCCCCACATCTGAGGTGGCTTTGCCCGTCCCACACATCGGATGGCTCACTGTGCCCATGCAGGCTGAGCCCCCCAGGCCTCGCCGCTGCTCCTGCAGAACCCCTTCCCCAGCCTAGACCCGAAGCTGGGATCCGCCCTGCAGCCCCCAACAGACCCTGCACCCACCCAGGAAGGTCTCCTCCCCTCCACCCAACACGTGGTCACATTTTATTAGGTATTTTGGAAAGAGCAAGCTTGGGAGACCTCAGGTATCAAAGAGACTTTCCACCCTGAATTTCGATCCCCTCTTGTGCGCAGCAGCTGGGCTTGTGCCAACAGCTCCAGCGGGGTGGGAGCACCACACGCCTGGCTGAAAGCACCTTATCCCACCGCGGGACAACTGCATCAAGGCTTTTGCTGGCAGGCATCGGAGGGATTTGATTTGTTTTTGCCCTGAGCAACCTGGGGGGAGGAGTGAGTGCAAACAGGACCTTTGCCATCCACCTCCCAGGCAGTACCATCCGAAATCCACCGGCCGGAAGGTAAACAGCCCCCGGCACGCTGTGAGCCCCAGGGAAGGGATGGTTGATTAGAACATGGGATGCACTTACCCATTGTGTTCATCCTTCCCAAGCAGGGAGAGGGGCCCCCCACCCTCCCGCCACTGCTGCTGTGCCATCCCAGCACCCTCCGCCAGTAAAACCAGTCTATAAAAAGTCTGCGGCTAAAAAAAGCCTAGAGGAGAGATGGGCAGTCCCCACAGCAGGGAGCATTTAGCGACCTACAGGCGACACAAAGGGATGCTAACAGGGCTGGGACAAGGCTCCAGCGCCGGGGCTGCCGTTGGTGGTGTTCCTACATGGGGCTGGGCATCTTCTGCGGATGACTGTGGCCCCACGGCACAGGAGCTGGGAGCCCAGCAGCTTCCCACTGTGGGGTAAACCTGTCCTGCAGATGCACCAGGATAAAACGGGCCAAGAAATACCTGGAGAAGCGCCCACAGCAAAGCAGCGAGAGGCCATGCTGGTTCAAATCCATGTGCTGGGGGCACAGCCAAAGGGATAAACACGGACACGGAGGCGAGAGAACCAGGAGCCAGCAACTCTCCCATGAGAGCCCAAGTGCTGACCATGACCAAGTTTCAGGTGCTTTCAGTGCAACCAGCCATCAGCATTTCTGCCCACCAGTCAAGACTTTCCTTATTTTTAACTCTGACCCCTTAAAAAAAAAAAAAAAAAAGCAGCAAGGTTTCCCATTCTTCATGACCAAAGGGAGAGGCAGGGATGGGAGAAGTGCAGCCTTCCAGCCTGGACACACTGGGACAAAAGTCCAAGCTAATACCAAAGCCTTGAAGCTTTACCCAAGCCCCAGGTAAGAAAAACATTTTCAAGACTGCTACAGACTTAGGGACAGCCCACCTCCTGTTCTCATGCTATTTTCAAACAAGGACATTTTTTCCAAAACAAAGTGTTTTGCAGTCCTTGAGCAATCCTTTCCTTTTCCAATAAAAAGTGAAATTCTCTTCATTCTCCGCCGGTCGAGAGGCACAACCGCAGGCACAACCACCAGCTCCAGATCCACCCACCCCACGGACAGCCACGTCAGAGCCCCCTCCCCGGGCTCCCGCGCTGGGCTGGCACCAGGCAGGTCTTGCTGCACCACGAGCTGCTCACAGAAGATTTGGGAAAGGTTCAATTTTAGCTTTTCTTTCCCTAAACAGCTTGACCTGCCTTCTGAACCTAGCTCCTATAATTGAGGGATTTCACTTAATCTATTTAACTTCTGAGTGTGCTGCTTCTGCTGTAACTTCTTTCCCCAAAAAGAAATTGCTTAATGTCTCAGAATATTAAAACATCTATATTACTGAAAAGCCATAGAGCCAAAGATGACCTATTTCTCATAGCAATATAAATATTTCCAGGTCCTGACAAAGGCACAGGAAAAGTAGCTCTACATCAAAATGTAACTGAAGCCAATGAAGAGATTTACTCTGAAAGAAATTAATATGAATCAAATCCCAAGGAAGCGGATTTCACGGCACAATCCTCCTATGTTAACTGCCCAGCAGTCTCCCAAACTGCCAGTCCAAAGGCAACATACAGTAAGATTTACATTCTGTGGTCACTCAGACACACATCTGGTGCAAAGGCCTGCACTTTAAAATAAAAACCCATTGAAAACACTTCTGGAGGAGTTTCACAGTCTAAAAACACCACCTAGGAACTAAGTGGGACTGAGCAATTTAATCCCAGAAGACATACGTGCAGCCCCGGCAGACATCCCCAGATTCAGCTGGGAGAACACAAAGGGTTAAAACTCTCAGTGGGCTCACGCAGCCGGAACACGAAGGGCCTATTTAAAAAGAAGAATCAGAAATAAGGAATTTTGCCAGTTTTTACCCCTGATAAATCCGCATTCCAGTCTGTCAGCTATCTTGTTATCCCCAGAGCTGCTGAAGTGTCTTTGGCTGTAACCATGCATGACTCCGGCTTTGAGTAATGGAAATAAAGTATGTGCATTGCGACTGCAGGGTTTCCTACCCCAGCAAAAGAAAAGCAGAGCAGGGTGAGATCCTAGAGCAGCTCAGGGATTTTGTACAGAGAAGTTGGAAAGCTGCTTGCACCCTACATCAGCTGCACATCCCACCAAACCCGCCTGGGGAAAGATGCCTAGAAGTTTTAAAGGAGATGCCAAGTTTTAGCTTAATACAGCAGTTTTTATTGTCTGCAAAAACAAACAAATAAATACTCTTACAGATTCCCAAGTCCAGCTTATCTAGCAATTCATACCCAGCAAACATTTGGAAGCAGTATTGTAAAATTAAACAAAGCTATCATTTACAGGAAACCCTGCCTCAAGTACAAATTATAGAGCTGTTAAGTTTATCTGGCAATGCCTTGCCCCTGAGTGCTATATAATTATTCCTAAATCTTTCAGGAAAGAATGCAAATATTTTAAAGCTGTAATTCATTGACAAGGAGGAAGTCTCATTTAACCTTTTGTGCATATTTTGATACCTAGAAATTAACCCCTACTCGCCACAACTATTTCTCAGTATCCTATGGAGCTGGCTGGCGAGCAGACCCATCCTGATTTCAGCAAGGCTGGCAACGGCTGCCCGGGAGCACCAGGCTCACCTGGCAGGCTCGCCCGCTCGCAGACCCTGTTTTCAAAGTGGCTCTGGGGCTGGTTTGGAGCAGCACCATGCCAGCCAGGCTGCTCCCCGCGTGGGAGCCTTCCCGGTAAGGGAGGTTTCACGCTGCTGAAAAGGCTGGCTGTTCTCGCGGGGGTTACGGCAAAGTGGTATAAAGGAGCCTTTAATAAAGCGGAGGGCTGAGTTATGTGGACTTTTGCTAGCTAGGCGCCTGCCGACGGGAACTCTGCGACCCTTTGGCAGGCTGGATTCAACGGGGCAGAAACAGCCCTGAGCCCCATCCCTTTGAGCCTCCTCTACGCACCAAGCCAC
>NW_010119169.1:0-9836 GCF_000699245.1 Pterocles gutturalis | reverse complement strand
CCATCCCCAATTAACTCATGTTAATTAGCGGAAACCACGTGGCTGAGAGCACTGCCACCTTCCCCAACCCCTGCAATCCCTCCAGAAAAGAGTTTTGTCTTACAAAGGAGAAGAAAGTCAACTCATCCTCTGCTCAAGCCCTCCCTCCAGAAGCCGAGACCTTAATCTACCACTGGAACAAAATCATTTGGGGCGTATTCCAGGGAAATGGTCACTTGCACCCAAAGAGGAGAGGATATACATCCCCTGGGACAGGCAAGCAGCGTCTGCAAAGCCACCCATGCAGCCCCCCACCTTCCCAACAGCACCCGCTGGGCGAGCACCCACTGCCCCATGGGGACCCATCCTGCTCCGGAGCAGGGCTGTGCCCGCAGGGTCAGCTATGCCAGCCATGCCCTGCCCACCGGCACTCAGCTCTGCCATCACGGCCACTCTGAAACCATAGCACACCTGCTTCTAAGCTCAAAAGGGAACAAAAAAAAAAAAACCACCACATAACAAAATTCTAAGCTCAAAAGGGAACAAAAAAAAAACCACCACGTAACAAAACAACACCAACACCCAACCTTACCTTTTCAAAAGGTAGCGCTCATGCTATTGTATTCTCCTCCCAGTGACATTATTTACTCAGTAAGAGCTCAGCGGTGGGTGCTATCCTCCGGCACCACCCGGCAGTTTCTCAGCACAGCGGGATGCTGGAGGAGGCAGGCGCTGGCAGCTTGTCGTACAGACACGCCACCGTTCACTGTTACTCAGACACGGGAAGCAAACAAGTACTGTACCAAGGTTAGGCTGCAGCAGTCAATCCACTAGCTTCGCATACACAAACAATCTCAGAGATTCACATCAACCATCACAGATTTAATGCTTCTGATGCAGCGCATCTCCAAGGCAAAAGGTCCTGGGCTTCTTCCTCCCAGTAGAAGGAGGTCAATGGATTCCCTTCCTTGTCAATAGCTAAAACCAAGAGTTTTAGTACAAAGATAAGCACAGTACTGAGAAATCACAAAAAATTGATTTAAATCCAGCTCCGCTAAGATGCTACGATGCTCCAAACCACTACGATGCTCCAAACTGCTACCTGGGTCTTTCAGAAGTTGTCCTGGCGATACAAGCCTCCTTCGCAATGACAAGTTGTGAGCTTTCCTCCATGCTGGAGCTGTGGAAGGGAGGCCAGGTCAGGTTTAAAGCCCTCGCACCGCCTCCTCGCCCTGACATGAGCCCAACACTGAGCTTGGGGAGCAGGGAGGCAGGAGCATATAAAACCGAACCAGCAAGCGATTGCACTAGAAGAAAGCAATCTCATTATAAGAGCTAATGAAAGCAAACCACAACTATTACGTAAACAGCGCTGAATCATTAGCAGACGCTATCAAAGCCATTTTTTCCCCCACCGAGAAGAAAAGCAGACAATCCTACGGCACCCTCAGCTCCATCTCTGAACGGAGCCAAAACTCAGGAGGAAGCCTGTTTATCTTCCTCCAGTCCAAACCAAACCAGTGGCACTGCTCTGCCTTCTGATGTGCACGCTGGGTTTCTGCCAGCTGCCTGCTCCCAGTGCCTCTGCCCTGGCAGGGGGACACTGCTGCTGCTGCCTTGCCACCTCATCCCACCGGGCACCCTATGCTCCCCTCAACCTGCCGGCCACTGCGCTTTAGAAACCCAAAGGTTGGCAGGTGGGCAAGACAAATCCACCCCACACTACTAGGAGTAAAGGTAAAGCCTGCCTGGGCGCCCGCACGTACCTGGCAAGATAATTATTTTCCATCAGGCTTATAATTGTGCTGGTTTCTTTGATCACATAAATGCCCTGTCCTCCCGTGGGAATGACCCAAGGATGCCAGAGAGGGTGCAGGAGGTTATTTCCCCCCTTATTGCTCTCATACAAAGTCTCTCCCTATCATCAATTTATTTCTAATAGCACTCACCGCAGCTGAGCGAAGCCGCTTGCTCTTTAATCTTCCATGGGGCAAAGTTACCTCTAAAACAAACAAACGAGCAAGCTCCCTTGTAAAGAGGACACTGCCAGCCAGTTGGCTATAAAGACACTCAAACAAGTTCCTCATGCTTGTAGGAGAAGCAAAAAAAACCCTGCATTTCAGCCCAGTAAAATCCTGGCTCCGTCTTTATGTTCCAAGAATGCTGAATCAAAACAGGCTCCGCTCTTTAAAAAGAGGAGAGTACAAAGAAGCAAAAAGTTTGTATTAAAACCCATGTAATCTTTTTAAAACACCATTATTAGAACCTGTAGCACCAGCCAAGAGTGATTTATCACCCCCTGTCATCACAGCCTACAACACAGAGCTTTTATACTCAACTGTCAATGCTACCAAGCTAAAGCCCCAGCTCATAATTTCTTAAAGCTGGTCCTCCGCTGCCAGCAAAGCCCCCAGAACCCCAGGGTTTCGGGGGTCTGGGGCACCGCTGCTCCTCCATCAGAGCCACTGCCAGGGGACCAGCCGCGCAGGGCGATGTGACCTGACACTGAGCATCCAGCCCCGGCTCTGCAGAGCCGCACGAGCACTGTGGCACCACGGTGTTTCGAAACAGGAGGATGTTCTAAGTCAACGTGGGTAAACAATTCACCAACAGTTATTTCGGCCTCTTTCAAAGGAAAGTCAACGGGCCGTAAAAGCTTTAACTACATCTTCTGATGCTAGCAGGTCCCTTGGAGGGATGTACCACAAGGTGCCCGGTTGTCACAGGGTGAGCGGTCAGAGCTCTCTGAAAACCAGACACCCTGACATTTGGGGTTTTCCTGTGAAGTTGTTACTGTAGCACACCCCAAATCACCAGTAATTTCCAGAATAGCACTACAAACCACAAGAGGTTAAACTGACTGCACATTACTTAAACTAACCTAAGTGTGACCCCTGGAAAGGAATAGCTATTGGATGTTGTGGTTCTGTAGAAACTCAATTACCAAAGCCAATTTCCTATGAGCATTTAAAGAAAAAAAGAAGAAAAAAAAAAAGCAGCAACAATGCCGACAATGTGTAAGGGCCACATATTTTCACCTCCCGAAAGCTGCAGCCTCGCCTGTATAAGAACAGTTCCTATTCCCACAAAAATGTTGAAACATATTTTAAACATTTCATCATTGTTTGCTCCCATCTGAATTTGCTTAAAATCCAGACAATTCAACTTCTAAACCGGAAACATTAAGAGAAACACTCCTTCAAAACCCTTCGCTGAGGGCAGCCCCTCTGCTGACCACGCACCTTTCCCACACCAAACCCAGCCGAGTGAGGAGACCCTCGCGGGGAACTCGCATACATACGTCCAAGTCCATCGGCCACCAATTGCATAAACCACAGAAAATGAGTAGAAAGACTGGAAATTAACTTTTTTTTTTTGCTTAAAAGGAACAAACAAAAAAACTACTTCTAAGAGTGCTTGGGAGGGAAGAGGAATCAGGCAATGCTTTACACTGTGAAAGAGGTACTACAATCCTAATTTCACCTTAAAAATCAACACGGGCCAGCCCTTAATGCAGACCGATCCCACCCAGTAGCTACCCTCCCACACTGTTAAAGCACCATCTCCTCTTTTGCCAGCCAGGTGATGCACTGCTGCCCTTGGGGACCACCACACCTTCCCCATCCCACCTCACCCCTCAGGCCCCACCGGGACAGGAGACACACTGGTTGGCAAGGCATGAACCAACAGCGGAGCTGGGCAGAGATCCCTGCATCAGCCACGGCCATTGGCAAACAGAAAACACCGTCCTAAGACAAGCAGCGCAGCCACATCCTCATGGGGGCAAAGCCTGACGACAGCCCACGTGGCTGCCACCAGCCCCACACATGTCAAGCCCCCAACACCTCCTCACCAGCTCCTCTCTTCCCACCACACTGCTTTTATCCAAGCACCTTTCCCAGACCAGAAAGATGTAAACAAGAAGAAAATCCCTTGGAACAAACAGGGTGCTTCAGCTGCAGCCTCCATGAGGCTGCACGCACACTGCCCAGGCAAAGAAAAACACAGACAGCCTGAAATCTCTGCTAGAAAGACAAAGTAGTTTCACAAAACAATAAGAAAAGTCTTTAACAAATGAGGAAGCAGGTAAGATGGGTTACAAAGTATTCTCTTTCAATTAAAATGCTCGGCAATTAAAAAAAAACAAAAAACAAACAAGCAGCAGCTTCCTTCCCAAGATGCACACATCCCAGCGAACACCACAAACTGCCCTTTCCCGGGCACCGGAGGGGTTTGCTATGGGGCATCTTGGAGCTCACAAGGTAATTTAGGGAGCAAGGGGGGAATTCAAGAGTTTTTCCTGGCCCTCACACTGCTTAGCAATGGGAGAAGGAAGTTATCTTCATAATCTCAAAAGAAAGAGAAAGCGGGAGGAATGTGAGGAATGCGAGGAGGTTATTGCCCCGGAGACCGGGGCTGGCAGCCTGCTCTCAGCTCTTGGCCCCAGCTGCCGGGGAGGAGACCTAACAAGAATTTCCTTACCCGCCTCAAAAAAAAAAAAAAAAAAGAAGAAAAAAAAAAAGGAAAGAAAGAAAAAAAAACAACAGAACAAAAGCAAGGAATCGGGTCGCTCCTCTTCTGGAGGCGGCAAAGGATTTCCAGCAGACAGAATCATCCTGATGCTCCATACCGATGCTGCCCCAAGCTGTGGTCTGGGGAGCAGAGCAGGAGGGAGGGAGATGGGAAGGACTGAGCCCGTGCAACCCAACACACGTGCACATCCACACCAGTGCTGTGGTGAGCACCCCTATGCTTACAGGGGGGAACAACTACCAGTGGAGGGGACAGGAGGTGAGAACTGCATATGTGATGCCTCTCAAAAGGCTCTGACAGCTCTTCTCCATCCACACAGGCTCCGGGGTGCTCCCACGGCTGGCAACCCATTGCACATGACCAGGATGGTGGGGTCTGCACAAGCCACCAGGCAACACCACAGAGCAGGCTGAGACCACAACCATCACCACCCCGAATTACCCGGGACCCTTACAGCCTCCTGACAGGGGTCCCAGCCCTGCTGGGAAGATGCTACCTGCACCTCCAAAATACGAGACGCTTGTCTGGGACCTCCTCCCATCAGAGCCATCTCACACCTTCTGCTCCCGTGCAGCTGCAATGCTTCAGCCTCAACTTCTGCAGCTTCGCAGGTATCAGGGATAAATATCACAGCAGAAGGGAGAGGCAGAGATGCAGGGCAAACCCAGCGCCTCGCCAGCCTTGCTCTGGTGTCATTTCAGCAAGAATAAAAAGTCTGTTGACATATGAAAGCCACTGAAAATCTCCCTGAAACTACAAAACAGTACTGAAAACATTGTGCAGCTCAGGCCTCCTGCACAATGTACACACTTCTATTCAGCCTCTTAAAAAACAGCTACATGTCTAAGGAAACATCTGATAATTAAGGCAATTTTAACAATAGATAATAATTTGACTGTGAATTGTATGGAATGTAATGACTGCTTATTCTGGCAGAAAAAACAGAACTTTCTATGAAGTGTCTGCCAAGGAAAACGATACTCCCACTCAGCCCGGACCACTGCAAGCAGTTGCTGCTAACCACATGCTTCACGCTGCCGGCTGCTAGGACACGGCGCGCTGCTGCAGCCGAACAAAACCCCACGCTGTGGATTTACAGGGAGAAAGCAGAGGCCCCGGCGAGCAGCGTTGACTCAGCCAGGGGCCGCCGCTGGCTCTTGCCAATGCTCACCAAGCCACCCAGCTGCCAGTGACGGATGCCGGGATGCTCACTGGTGGCCTGTGGGCAACCTGCACGCTGCCAGCTCCCTTCTCCCGCTGTTTCCAGTTGCTAAATGACATTAGAAGCAGCTAAAAATACTTCAAGCGATTTTCTCATTTACTTTTCCATGCCAGCCCTTGCGTTTGCCAAAAGGACGTTCTCGGACGGTCACTTCCCCGCCCACGGGTGGTCAGATAATTGCTCCACTAACGCACGCCAGGCAGGAGAAGCCACCCTGCCCGCCAAGGACCACTGCCTTCAGTTACAGCTGGTGGCCAGGTAGCTCCACACCTTCAAACGGACGGCAAGGAAGACCAGGCATTATCTGGTACTTCTACCCCAACCAGCCCAGGAGCTGTCTTGTGCAAACCAACTGCAACAGGCTCAGCAGTGCCAGACAGCACGACTAAGAGTCCTGGACGAGGTCCAGAAACCGTTTCTCAGTTGGAAGAGGCCGTATGGAAGGGAAGCCTGTGAAAAACTAAAGTAGTGCTTGCTCGAATGTTATACATAAAACAGCAATGCCAACAAAGCAGCCTTCCTGATCAGCCAAGGTGGCACATCTGGGTGAGGCATCGGCGACGGCACCTGGCTGACAACCACAAACACACCAGGGATGAGCAAGCAGCAGGACGCAGCAGCACCCCTACCAAAGTTACTTTCAGCAAAATCCCATGAGTCCAAAAATCAAGAGCCAAGTGATTTCCTATGTCACAGTGAAAGAACTGCAATCCACCGCTCCCGACAAATGCAGCTATTCCACTAATTCAGTTTAAATAGAGAGAAAGATTACACTGAGCATCCTCACTAAGACTGAGCAAAGAGCACTGCTTGTGCCCAGCTCCCTGCAAAGGCAGGATCCAGGCTCACTCTCTGCTCCCCAACAGGGCATCTTCCACTCCAGCCTGCCTCCATGCCACCACGAAATCAGCACAGCAGTACCAGTGAGGGGAGGCATTACACTTCTGCAGGAAACTCGAAGGTTAACTGATAACGCTTTCCACCAACAGGCAAGACTTTTTTTTTTCCCCCCTTTCAATCCAGGAAAAGAAACATCTATTTCCTCCAATTAGCAGGAAAAGGGAACGAATTTCCATTCATTTAACACCTAAGGACAAGAAGCAGCCTCTTGAAAGACATCTTGGGGCTTTTTGTTTTTAAATCACAGCCACCTACTGTGGGTCCCCAGATGCCAGGACACCAGCTCACTTTGCATTTCCTTCTGCAGCCGCACCAGACCAGCTGGGGCAAGTGGCCCCTGCAGATGGTCCCTCCCAGGGAGTTTTGCTCCATCACCACCACAGCCCAGAGACACCTGGGTTCAATAAGAAATGACACTTTCCAGGTAACACTTTAACAAAGAGCAAGCAGCAACAGGCTGTAGGACTGAGACCTTCCTGAGATGTGCCCTTTCCTCGGGAAACTTTTAAAACAATCTTAAAACCAGTTACAGGCTGGTGCTCTCCCCACACCACTGAGACATTATCAAGAGTCAAGCTTCACAAACCATCTGTATCAGCTCTACACAAGCACTGATCTCTCCAGTAACAGCAGCAAGACTGCAACTTGCTAATGCCATGCACTTTGCAATACATACATCGCAGGGCTATAGGGGCAGAAGCTATTAAAGATCACTGGGATACAAGGCAGTACCAAAGCACCATGACTTACAAACTGCTTCCATGAAGATTTCTAGCACTAGTCTGTCTTCACACCTCTAACACCTGCCATTTATGCATATTCTAATTCCATCCTAAATGTGATCTAAATAAATACTAAATTGAACTCCCAGGTAATTATGGACAAGCAACAGCCATTTAATGTGACTGAAACAGCAATGACACAGATACAAAGATCGCTGGAACGGGCACTTTCTTGAAAGGGAAAAAAAAAGAAAGAGTTGCACACCTATCACTACAACATAAATGTGTCAAAAGTCCACACAAGATGCTGCTAAGCCCCTCAGAACCCCCATGCCCATCCTGTGAGAGCAAGTTTCACTTGCTGTCACACAGCCCAGTGCAGGGGCAGGTCTGCCCACACTGCCCGGCTGCTTCACTTTGACAATTCAAGGACAACATTTTGTAGGATCAGTAATCCCTGCTCTGGCAGGGAAGAAGTCACTACACTTACAGAAACTAATTTGCCACAGCTTTTAAGACACCTTTTTGGAAAGGTGCTAGGGAGTTTCTGTCTGTGAATGAGATCTAAAGCAATTCTGTAAGAGAATGGGAGAATGAAGTACAATCCACCAAACCAGTACAAAAATGTAAACAAGAACTTGATGGACTTCAGACTTGAGCCCATGCCAGTAACAACTGTTTCCGTACGTTATCCCATCAGCATCACAGCCTGCTGAACCCTCTCCAATCTGTTCTCCACCAGAGCTTAGTGAGCAGAGAGGTGCTTACCAAGGGCAAATCATCAGTTTCCACCATCACCCCAGTGGGATACTCATCCAAACACACAGCTCTTTCCCGTACATATTTATCTCATTCTCACTGATTAGCCAGGCTCCCAGGCAACTGCCTTCCCAATTCACTTACCCACCTGAAGGAAAACACCCTGCTATCATCTGAAACACCAACTGAAATCAAAGGTTTGGCAAGTGACTCATTTTTCGAGACGCAATACACACCGTGGACCTTTTGCCCTGGTGTCAGACCTCAGTCTCCAGCATTATCACACACGGCGCTTCCCACCCAGCCCAGGGCACATGGACTCCCTGTGCAGACCCCGCAAAGGCAATGGCAGGTGAAGCACCACACACTCAGAAAGTTAAAAACCAGCAGCAGGGTGAGCAGTTACTGTCTGCCCGTCTGTACACGCCAGCTGAGCGGCACGAGAGAGGATTGGGACAGACACACACCAAACCCACATGTATTTGCAGGGGGAATGTGAAACTGCAGCAGGTGTAGCACCCTATTCAAGGTTTAATTTTAAGTGGAGTTGCACTTGAGGTACACCACATTTTAAAGCCTGACGTATCACACACCTCCTTTAAAGCCTTCCACCATCCTCTCTGAAACACCCCGCGGAGCACAGTGACACGTAAAACATAACTTTGCAAGACCTGTTGCTTTCCAAGTGAGGCCAGACACAGACCCCCCACAACCCAGGAACAGCAACATAACCCAGCCAATATTTCCAGCGTGTCATTGCGGAAAGCCCTTCCTTTGTCAAATAATCTTACCTTGCTCTCATCACTTTTCTCTGACCCCTTATTTCAAAAGCACAGGGTCAAACTGACAACAGCTTTAGAGACTCAAATGGAAACCCTGTCAGCATGACCTACTCCCAGCATACTCCAAAGCTCACCAAGTCATCTTAAACAACAATATATAAAAGAAGGACTAGGTCAAACCTTCCCAATACCAGGCACGTGAGGAAGCCTGCTCGCATCCTGATCCTACGCCAATGAGGGCTGGACTCAAATCACATCCAAGCCTATTTATTAGAGACCATTTTAGAAACCAGGGAGGGTGAAGGGAAGAGTATTTTAACTACACGCAGTCAGACATTTCTCATTAAAATATTTCTTGGAGAAATAAACGGACCCGCAATTTTATTCAAACAGACGTAGTCTAAACACATATCATTAGTCTGACAATATAAAAGCACAACCGACTGAAATAATTTTAGTTTTGTCAGTGAAAAGGATAATGTATGCATATCTAGAGGGCACACCAATGGTAAAGATTACCCCCAGCTTCTATCTTAGCCGTCTAAAGGTATTTACTTGGGGTCTGTCTGTGTTGTGACAGTGTCCTAGACCAAAATGAATGCCTCTAACACTCCACATTTTTGAGCCATTCAGTCATGCATTTTTGTTATTGTTGAAAGTAGTGCGAAATTGCAGTGCATGAGCTGGAGTCCTTGGTGGTCTCCGAGGATTCCAGCTAAAAAGGCACTTCCTTTGTTCCGCGGAGAATGCGGTCCAGTAGGTCATTCAGAAGGGGAAATAAAAGCAGCGGCCCTGGGAGGGAGATGAAGGATGAAACAAAAAGAACAAAATGTTTTGGGTGTGAGCACATTAGCTACCATTTCCTACTGCCGCCGGCTGCGAGCACTCCTGTCCCCGGGATGCGCAAGTCCCCCGGGACGAAGGTAGAGGGAGGGAAGA
>NW_010119168.1:344-21444 GCF_000699245.1 Pterocles gutturalis | reverse complement strand
AGAAGCTGTGGGTGCCCCATCCCTGAAGGCATTCAGGTTTTAAACTAAGAGAGGGGAGATTTGGGTCAGATATTAGGCAGAAGTTTTTCACTGTGAGGGTGGTGAGGCAGTGGCCCAGGTTGCCCAGAGAAGCTGTGGGTGCCCCATCCCTGAAGGCATTCAGGACCAGGCTGGATGGGCCCCTGGGCAGCCTGCTCTAGTGGTTGGCAACCCTGCCCACAGCAGGGGGGTTGGAACTAGATGATCTTTAAGGTCCTTTTCAACCCAGGGCATTCTGTGATTCTATGAAAAATAGCTGATGCCTCTTCTGAGAGACAGTGCTTAGTAATTTGTGTTCCTAATACTTTTCTTTAATGTATCAGTGAATTGTCTGATAGATGTTACCTTTTAAATAGTACCAATTAATAGGAATGCTCTGGATGTGTACATAGTTGTTATTCAAAACTGCAATTACAGTATGTGTAGAAGCCCAAGGGCCCATACTTATTCTTTTCAGTGTTGTTGGTTGAACCCAGCTCCAAAACTGCTGCCCTATGGAAACAGCTAACCCTTCTCTACAGCACTTCTTCACTGCAGTCTCTTGCTCCATGGAGGCTGGGCCTGTGACATCTCCTCAATAAAGCCATCTGTTGGATCAGCTGTATCAGATTTTCCTTCCTGGAACTGTATATCAGTCCTTGTCAATCCCAATATACACAGAATGATTTTTCAGAGTGGTATAATTAGGAGACCTCTGGCCCACGCTGTATCGCAGTTCATGTGTTAGTGTTTCTAATTCCTTTTAACATTTTCAAGAATAAATAATAATTAAAAAATTAAGTTAGTTATACCTAGATAGAACCTAGAAAATGAAGAAAATAGCTGATATGTTTCAAAAAAACTAATTTCTTTACAAAGCATGAGAAATTATATTGAAAATAAGATAACTTAACTTAGTTTAAAACCAGCAGTCCAGCAGGTCCTTATTTTTTCAGGCACTGTACAAATGCTTGGGATATAATCCAACATCAAAATCCAGAAAGGGGGATTTTCTATTGAATTAAGTGGTCTGTGGACCAGTTAGACAGGGAGGGAAAACCTGCAATCCAAGTGCACAGAAGCTGCAGGGGACGTGAGGGCAGTGAAGGGATGTGCCCAAAGCTGGACGCTGGCAGAGGGGAGATGGAAGCCCTGCGGTGGGGACCACCTGCACCCGCAGGCAGCCAGCACCCACACGCTTGGGTTCGGGTGGCCGTATCGCACCGAAGTGTTGGCATGGTAAGTGCTGGAGCCATCCTGTACAAGCTGTTGCGTGGGGTGCCCACTGGCACACAGTGGGATCCTGTTCCTGCTCTTACTGTGGTATTGTGTATCCATGCAGCTCCTGAAAGGCTCTTGTGACTTGCTGGGTTGTTCCTTGCCACGCTCCCTGTTCCCCAGTGCCATGCAGAGGCACAGTGAGATGGTCTTCCCTGTCCCCACAGCTTGGCTGGCAGCTTTCAACAGCCATCCTGCGCTGAGGAGCCAGCCCGTCTTCCTCAAGAGACACCAGTTCTAGCAATAACGTGGAAGAAAGTGTGACCTGGGAAAAAAACATTGCATCTATTAACAGACTAGAGCATTTTATGATCTGCTACGCTGAAATACTTATGCTGTAAATAGGTGGGAGATGAAGTTTTTCCATCAAAAAGCAGTACAACAATCAAAAATGCTGCACGCATTAATCAAGGATTTTACAGAACTGTAATACTCTGGAATAAACAAATAACAAAGTGTTGAGTATGTTAGAGGAAGGCACCGAGGCTCTTTGGGGTCCAGTTACTAAAAGATGATCTCACAGAAAGTCCATAGTGGTGTTTCATTGAATCAAAAGGAAAATAGCTGGTGTGAATGACATACAGGCTTTCAATAAGATGTGTAATGGTGACACTATCTTATGACATCATCTGCCCCCATTCTGGGGGGTTGTTTTGTTAGTTTGGGGTTTTTTTGGTTGATTGGTTGGGGTTTTTTAATTGTTTTCCACCTTGCCAGAGAGAAATCTTTTCAGTTGTAAGTACTGTAATATAATGTACATGGTGAGAAATGAAAGCTACAATTTCAATGGAATCACCCTGAAACCACGTGTTTCATACGAGGTTTCACTGTGAAGGTGTCAGAGGACCCCTCTGGCTTTGGGAGCCTTGCTGGCCAGATTTGGGGTGGGGGGGAGGTGTTACCCATAAGTATATGGCTTAAGGCTGAGAAGGAACCTGGGCAGTGGATCCCTCCTGGCTGCTTGTGTGACGTTCCCTGTGACAATCCCACGACTCACTGCAGAGAGCCCCTGGCGTGAGGAAGCGCAGGTGCACACTGGTGATGGGTGGGAGCTGTAACCCTCACCTGGGGAGGTGGAGAGCAGGGGTGTGTGACGTACAACCACAATGACAGAAGTGGGAATGCATGGATAATGCTTTGGGGGGTCAATTTTTACCTCCTAACACACACAAAAAAAAAATAGAAATTACTGCTATATCTAGTTTGCCTTTGCTTAGGTATCCATGATATCCTGAATAAGGAAGGTGGTGTGTTAATAGAACAAAAGTTGTTAGATGTTTATATAGCGAAGGAAAACGGAAAATCTAGACTTCTGACAGAGCTAGAAGCTGAACAGAAGTCACAGCTGGAGGGAAAGGTCAAAAGTTAAAGTGTGCTGCTGGCCATTTCCAATGAGATGTTTAAACAAGTTGGTTCCTTTGGGTAAGTTCCAGTATCTGGGGACATGTTTTGCTGTCAGTCAGTCCACTGTAAATCTGGAGCTTTATGGAGTTTTCTGTGCTCCTGCCAGTGCAACTGAGAGTAAACTTTGGCTCTGGTTACATCCATCTAGAGCAAGCCACAGCTTGCCTTATCCACAGAAGAATTCCTGTTGACTTCAGAAAGTTTTGCATGAGTTGGGACATCTGGATTTGGTACAGTAATGCTTAACATTGGGATGTTGCTGGAAACACTAGGATGTTTACAGAAATGAGAGATGAATCAGGCCCCTGCTAACTATTTCACAGGAGCATAGGGTTTCTTCCAAGAAAAATATCTGAGCACTCTCTGGCACCATCTGCTCCCAGTATTCTGTTCTGCAGGAAAACCTGCATTCAGGAAGATTAAAATTAGCTTCCCTGGATTCCTGTATAAAACTGTCAGCTTGAGAATCTCCTCTGTCTTGCAATTGCTAATTGCACTGATTCCATTAAGTGTCAGTGAAACTCTAATGGGCACGGAGCAGCTGTCTCCCACCCCTTGGGAGTTACAGCCTCAGTCTACCCCAAGCCAGAGTGTGCATCATTTGATAATTAACTGCTCTGCCTCTGTTCCAAGAGAACAGTAAGTGAGCTACTATGAAAACTGGGGATGAAGATGATGAATATTTTAGAAAGGGAGAGCTGTCTTAGATTCCCTTCCCTCGTACTAGAGTCTAAATTTTGGAGAGTCTCTGAGTTAGATACGCTGTATGGTTCTATTTCTGTTCCTCAGTTAGACCCTTTCTTAAATACAAATCATCCATCCAAAGCCTATTTTTCTACCTCCTTCAGCTCATGATCCACTCCAGAATGTAAATTTTAAAAAAATAGCCACCATGACAATTTGGAAGACAATTAGTATATAAAAGCCTTCAGGACCTGCTTCAGTTACAGTAAGAGCTGGTCACAAACCAGCAGGAACTTAGCGTCTGCAATGTGGCAAAAGCATTTGCAGCTTTCCGTGCCAGCGGTTAGCTGGCAGCGAGAGGGAACTCCTGCTGCTGCAGAGGTGGAACTAACTGGCTGCAGCTTACGTGGATTGGTCAAGTTGATGCTAAACCAGTGACTCAGCAGTAAACAGAGAGCTGGGGCTCTCCCTGTGCAAACCCTGCAAGCACAAGAAATAATCTGCCCTTCATTTTGCAAAAGGTTTTAATAAACAATTGCAAAGGTTGTATAGAAAACACAAGGTTTTCCTTGCCCTGGCCAGTATAATTAAAATGCTCCCTGACATGACTGCCTTCTTGGGATGCTAGCACCAGCCTTGAGCCTGAGATGTTGCTGGAGCTCTGTCCCTCGTTTGCTGGAGGTGGAAGGACGGTAGGTACTTACTAACAGTGTTTTCAGCAACCCTACTAGCATGGTTTCACTTGATAGTGAGCCAAGCCCCAGCAGATGAGTCACATTCAAGTAAAAATCTCCTGTGGCTGGAGATCATCCCTTCCACATCACCAACTGGATTTGCCATAACAGAAATGTGAAGCTGAATATAATCTGTCTGTTGCTGTCTATTACTGTATTCTCTGTCTTTCCTTGTTACTTTTCCTAGAGCAAGTAAAGACACAATAGGACCTTCCTCTATCAGATTGTTTTTCAGCGTGGGGGCTGCTCTTCCTGCATTGCCAACAGAAGGGGAGCACTCCAGTCTTCTCTGAACCGTCCGTACACCACGGCTCCAATGCTTCAGGAGCTGTTTTTCAGATCAGGCCTCTGGTACGTGGCTGGGAGCTGCCTTGCTGCCGCCTTACCTGTGAAACAGGGTGAGCTGCGCACGGGAAAAGGATATTTCAGGGCTGTTTTGTACTCACGTAGTGGTGCCAAGCCATCATTTGTTGTCAGAGTAGGCACCTCGGGTACCTATTGGTTCCAGTTTATTGGAATTAGTATCTCATACTGAGGAGTCAGAACCGCAGTCTGTGATCAACATTGCACCTTTCCCTATCCCATCTGAAGCTGCAAGTGCTTACAAGCTTTCTGGGTCTCTTAGTATCCATGCATGTACCCAAGTCAGACTTTGCACTGAAAACAGCTCTGTAAGCTGCCACATGCTAACTCGAGCACCAAGAGGGTCATTTCAAGGAAGAACCTCAAAAATGAACTGGGTTTTCCCTAATACGAACTCCCCATGAGGATTTGTTCCTTGCACCATTGGCTAAGACCCGAGCAGAAGGGTCCTGCATCTGAGAGGGAAAAACAATGTTCCTTTCCATTCCTGTCTCCTTTCTGGGGACACTGTGTCCCTGTGCTAGGCATAGATGTGAGGGAAGAGATGCTCCAACTCTTGCACACAAGACATAAACATTCTGGATCTACATGAGCCATTTTCTCATTTCCCAGAATCTATATTTAGCAGCACTAATGCAACTGAAAATAAACACCTTGGGTTACATTTAACAGATGATGGGTTTTTTTCTTTATTCTTTAACTATTTCTCAGGTTGCTGTTTGTGTTCTCTTATTTGAATTCCAGGGCCACACGACAGATGAGCTGTTCCTTGGTTGGCTGCTGGCATCAACCTTAACTCTGCGCTGCAGCTGTGAGGCCCCTTGATAAGCTCAGAGAGACAAACCTGTGGCATTACTAATACTGGAGCAAAGGGTAGGTTTGGTTTCTTGCTCAGTCTTCACTCAGACTTGTTCTTCTCAAGAAGAGATTGGCATCGGAGAGCTTTGCATTGCTACTGTTTAACGTGATATCATTTATTAAGGAACCTGCTGGTGGGGGGCTTGGGTAAGGAAAAACAAGGCATCAGGCCCTAGAAGTTGCTTAAATTATTTCTCAAAGAAAGTTTTTTAAGCTTGCACTGTATTTCACGACTTAAAAATTGGCCTATGTTAAAGAAAAAAAGATTAAGTAACAGATCTGTTTTAACGATGGCAGTCATTTGCTATCATGTATAAAAGGTTTATTGTATCTCTGCTGCTACCAGTGGAAAAGGCACTGGGCTGGTTCCTAATTTTGGTGATCATTAACCACCCTGGTGTGATAAGGCGTGAGGCAGTTAATTACTGTTTTTCTGGCATATTGTTTCACTGATCTTGGAAACTGGATCGATTTCAGTGAGTTTGGGAACTGCTAAATTAAGTTAGAGCATGATGAGGTTTCAAGAAGCCAGGCTGAATCACCCACTCAAGCAACCAGGGATGACGTCTCCCAAACTAAGCTTTGTCCCCCGAGATGTCCGTCCCCACTGCATTAGTTTCCTTGAATGGCAAGGTCTGCGAAGAGGCTGGCAAAACAGACCCAAGGAACCACCCCTATGAACGGCTGACTGCTTTCCTCGAGGGGTGCAGGTCACACTAGCGCTGAGGGCCAGGCGTGTACAGAATTTAAATACATATTACGTACGAGGAACAATGCAGGATGCTTCACGAAAGTCCATACTTTCAAGAGATTGATCAAAACATGATCCCAGAGCTGAATTTTTTCCTAAAACCTGTATATGAGCTGGAGTTTTACTATAGTATATAGAGCACCACACATAATTAGGGGCTTATACGGCATAACCGGCAAATTGAGGACAGAGTTGTTCCTCTACTCCTGCTCCTATAGCTGAGCTAGGATTTCTAGGCAAAACACACTTCACATACAATATCTAGTTTCTGTAAAAGCTTTTTCGAGTCATTTTTCCTTTGAGAGTGCTAGTCTGAATGCCTCACATATCCCACGGGCCAAGTTCTTTACTTCACGGTGCATGGTGGGATTTATGGGAAAGCTGCAGTGAGTGGCAGGAGGTACATCACAGGGAAGAAAACACAGCTTACAGAACAGAGTGGAAGCATGACGGGTCTGAAGGAAAATGTTCCCCAGGCACTCTGGCCACTTACTAAAGCGCAATTCTATGTATAACGGACTTGAAATAACATATTTATTGTTAAACATCAAAATTTTTTTTTACATTTTTGAATCATAATTTTCAGAAACCTTCAGTTTTACGCATAAGTTACTATTTTCTATGCAGGATGAAAATAATGATCAAAGTATTAGGAAATTATGAGAAATTGACATTCTGACTTTTTTTTCCTTAGCTGTACTTATTTCATTTTATTTCTTGTAAGTGAGCCTCAGAATGGTTGTATTTACACATAATTTTCAATCCAGCAATCTTTTGTTGATCTTTCAGTAGAAGGGTTTTTGTTAAATCTGAATTAGGATTTAATATGATGAAGAATGAAACCAAATTAGGCTGCATAAACTCCATGGTTAATTTTAATGTTTATGTGGAAATCAATGAAACACCTGTCTGTACCAAGGACCTAATTGAGGTGGAGATTCCAAGTACTTTTTTTCTGAAAAAGAATCCTCCAATTCTAGTAAATACTTGTCCACATTAAACAAATAGGGTATTTTTACTCCTTCAGCTGTGTTTTGTTTTGTTTTGTTTTGTTTTGTTTTTCTAAAGGAGGAAAGGTTTGCTTTGCAATTCCTGCACTTGAATATTTCATGTCTTTTTTCTCTTACTTTCCCATAAACAGACATAATCTTTACAGACTATATCATAAGGGATACAAAACCATATATAAGGCTCAGTTTGTCACGTAAAAATCCTTTTTTGTCATATTGACTTTAATTTTTCGGTAAAAGCCAAATGAAAATGAGGTGGGTAAAATACTTCTATTTTCCCACTTGACTATGGATATTGCCAAGTTGAGAGAGCCTTGAATTCCTATTTGTTGACTGCCTACAGTCAACAGTGTACAGTGACTTACATTTAGGATGCAAGAAGTATAAAGTGGAAAAGAACAAGAATACGGTAAAATCTGACTGTTCTTTGCATGCATTTTGCTGGAGCTGCATAGTAAACACCTACATGGTGTTTACTGTCATGCTTTAAGCTCTTACCTAGTGCTGGGCAATTTATTATTCTCTCAGCCCATTAACCAAACATAATTGAAAAATTAAATTTTTTGGGGTAAGAATTGGGGCAGAAACTATACAGAACTTTAGGCTGAAATTTGCAATTTTCTCCCATAAAAACAGGAGACCAGAATTATGAAAATACCAACCTTTTTTATTTCACATTTTAAAGACATGTTTCATGTTGGAAAAGTAAAAGAAAATATTCCAATGCCTTCAGAAAGAAATATGTTAGTTGGCTTTAAAATAATATTTCTCATTTTGCAATTAACCTAAAGGAAAAAGTGAACATTTGAATTGATTAAAAATATTCTATGTTGGTCTGCTGGTTTTGTAAAAGATAAAACTCCATTTCATTTCTATCCCAACATTTTTTTTCTTAAATTTGGCAAATTATTCCAAACCTTTATTTGTCCAAACACACTGGCAACATTTAAGTTATCGGAAATGTCATCTGTTATGCAAGAAAATTGTGTTTTGCAGCATAAATCAAACAGTAAAAAAGGAGCAAGGTGCACACTGGACCTCCCTAAATCAAGCTCAGAGGATTTTAGCATGGCTGTCTTCCAGCACAGATGATTCATGCAGACTATTAGACATGAAAGATTCACGCCTCATGATTCAACAGTAAAACTCTGCAAGAAAAAGTCTCAGTGCTTCTGCGTGCATTACTCCAGAGCTGTGTACAGAGCCTAAATGGGAGCTCCACTCAGCTACCATAGAAATTCTGGGTCAGTGGGGGATAAAGCTCCTGCTACTTAGCGTTCTCCATTAGTGCAGCTCTTAGCCACCAACCGTGCATCCTCTGGTCTGCAAGCCTGAGCTCTCCACACTGTGCTTTAGAGTTTGATTCTAAAAGACACAGGACCCCACTTTGAGATTCTGAACCTATGTTCTTCCTGCAGTAGTGCCCAGTGAAAATCAACAGCTCCCTGTTTGGTTTGTTCTTCAGAAATGAAACGTTCTGGTTCAGTGCCTGGACTATGTATAAATAAGGTAATGACCATCTAGATGTAAAAGAGCTGATGCTAACATGTAACAAGCTGCTAAAAATGATTATTTAATTCCAGATCTCTGATTTACACCTGAATGACTGTAAATGCCATGGTACTGAAAAGGGAGATGTTCACCTCTTCAGCATTAAAGCCAATTTGACAGACTGCAGAAGTAGAGTCGTAATATGCGCAACGGCCTGCTGTTGGAAAGGAACATTTTTTCCCCTAAATGTCATGTTTATTTTTTCTGGTGCTGCAGCTCTGGTGGTTTAAACCACAGAACAGCACATGTGTTTGATGATGAAGCACACGGTTCTGTATTTTCTCTGCCTTTATTGCTGTTGCTGCTGCCCTGTACTAGTTTCTTGTTATTCACTCAAACATCTATGAGGACTGCTGATGTTTCCAGATGTTATGACCATGAAGAGTTTGCGTAACTTAATGCACGATTTGAATAACTAATAGAATTAGTAAGATATTAGAAGCATTAGGCATTGAAAGCAAGTATACCTATTGTGCAAAAGTGTAAATTTTCTTACAAAGACTGGCAGACGCTAATAAAAAAACAGGCTGCTCAAAGTCCATGGAAATAGATCTTTGTACAGACAAGAACAAAAACTTGCTATATGTGCAGTTTCAGAATATATATTAAAGAATCTCACAGCTATAAAAAAGCCAAATTCAGATTTACCATAGGTGTAACTTAAGAGAAAAAAAATCGAACAAGGCACAGTAGCTTTCTCCACTTACGTTCCTTGCATTAATAGCTGTAATTATAATTTGGAATGTGAATTAATGAAATATGCAAAAAATCAGGATAAACAGATGAGTGTGTTGGGGAGAAGAAGAGAAAAACACTTTCTCAGAAGTCTGTGGAAGGAAGAGGCAAGTGAGACTGCCTGAGTTTTAGGATTTAAACACGTCACCAAAAAGGTGATCAGTACTCTTGGCTCCACTACCTTGCTCAGTGTCACGTCTGCCACCAGCAGTTAGTCTGAAATTACTTTAATGACTGTTCATTTTCTCCTCTTAAACTGCTCTGCTTTGAGAGCTGACACAGCCTGGCTGCTGATGGATTTGCACGTCACCTCCTGCCTCCACTCCGCTGCCGCAGCACCAGCTTCTCTCAATGCCTCCACCATAAATGCCTCCACCTCTGTCAGTACCTTCTCCAGCACCTTTCAGGTTTTCTACAGCCTCTATCTTCTGCCAAGCATTTGGAGCATGGGCCCCAGAGCCCCTGGGCTGGAAAGGACCCTGGAAACCATCTGGTCCCAGCTTCTGCTGAAAGCTGGTGCTTACCCAGGACCTTATCAAGCCAAGTCTGGAGTGTTCCCTCCCCGAAACGCTGGCACAGTGATACCCCTAGCTCTCCCTCACAGCCCTTTTGGTCCTTCAGCACCCCCTCCAGGCATTCACCACCCACCCCACCATGGTCTGTGGCAGGCGGGAGGCAGGCCAGGGCTGGTGAGCCACGTGTTCGTTGGGCCAATGTGCCAATGGGGCAGCCCACACTCAGCATGCAAAAGGGAAGGGAGAGATGTGGCCGTTCTCCCTCTCAGCACCGACAAGGGTTTCCTTCTCCATCTAGGTGTTTTTTTACAAGAGAGCAACAGCAAGCCTGGAGCACATGCTTCAGGCCTGCCTCAAACTACCCCATTCCAAGACCCAGTCTCTGCTTGCAGAGCCACGGCCAGGCCACGCATTAAGGCTGGGAACCCTCCAGAGCAGAGCCAACCATCCACAGTCGGTGTAGTGCCTGGTTTGGGGAGGAGAGGACTCTCTTCGCATCTCACTGCTAACAAAATAAACATAATTGTTATTAATGATGATTGCTTTCAAGGGAGCTGTGTGGTGCACACTGATAGAAATGTTCCCATTATGATAGTTTTGTACAAACAGCAACTGCTGACAAATCCCTTTGTCTCCTGATATTTCTTTATTAATTATCAGACTCCTGATGATGCAATATAGATGCAAGAACCCTTACCAGTATTATGTTTGCTTGCCAATACCCTATTAGTTACATGGCACAAGACCCTGACAGGGAGAAGAAGATCATTGTTGACATCAGGGGATTTTTTTTTTTCTCCTAACTGGAGCTAATACACTGTTCTGCTTAAAGATCCCCTAAGAGAACCAGCAAAAATAAGTCTAGGGATGCTCCTTGCCTAAAGAATGCCTTTTCACACGGCCCCTGTAATAAACAAGGAGGCTAGCAGGATTTGCTTTGGTCTGTTTCAGGTTGCAAGATCTCATGATTGCTCCATGTACGTACAATGGTTAATGCAGGGAGGTTTTAGCTTCAGTTGTGGCCTCTGTCCAGGCCATGCAGCCCTGCAAATTTCCAGTATGTATACTGGGATCCTGCAGATCAAAGTCTCACAGTCAGAAGTCTCTTGAACTAATGCCTTTGTTTGCTGCAGGGATTGTGAGAAACACTCGCAAGCAGCTGGACAGATAAGTCCCCCTGGGGAAGGACAGACAGGCCGCACAGCCAAAGCCTCCCTCACACCCTCGGTGGGGCTCCTCTTGAGATGCACGCACATGCTGCCTGCTGCTGGGCCTGGGTGAGGCATTTCAGCCAGGAACACTGACTCAAAGGCTCACGGGACCGGCCGCTTCTCCTTTTCATGGTAACTTAGTGCCCTGTGGTTTTGAGCGGGGAACTTTTGGGTCACGCACTAGACAAACAGCCCCCGGACATGCAGGGAGCTGCTGTACAGCCCAGGCACAGCGCCCTGGGCACCCGGCTGTGCCAGACCCACATGAAACTCAGCTTCATGTGTCATCCAGCAAATGATGGCATCAGAAGGACAGCGTGTCTGGCACCAACATAGTTCAGAAAATATACTGGTTCATGTGATTTTAAAAGCAGTAATTTTATTTCTTAAAATAAGAGACTCTTCAAAGACATGAGAAAGAAATCAAAAATTAAAATTTAACACACCCAAATATGGATAATGTAAGGTAAGCAAAGAGCAGTTCTGCAGATCAGGCACGCTTCTTATGATCTGTTCATGGACTGTCTTGCTGTAACTATGATATAATGATTACACTGAACACAGAAGACAGGAATTTCTCTGTCTCAATGCTGCTATACTGAAGCAGAACTGAAGTCTGAGGATATATGGACTACTATACCTCTTTTTAACTCTGGAAGACAACATTTTTGTTAAAATCAATTTGGTATGTTATGTGATTAATTATTTTTTCAAATACTTCTGAGGCGAAGGTTGGAAGATACAAACAGCTACCCCCAGTATTGCACTACATTAGATCATGCTGTAGATAAGCATAACGAGTGATGGAGTGATTTGGCTTGCACCACATGTGGACCCTCTGACTCTCCTAGCCTGATGGATCACATCACACCAAGGGTAGGATGATGGAAGGCACCCTTTGGTGCATCCCCATAAGGATGGAAGTAGTCAGGTAGAGTTCGAGATGGACAGTAAACTACTCACAAGATAAATACATTTTAGAGGTATTGCACATAAAGGATACTGCCAGAGAGATTGTATCCTCACCTATCTGGTAAATAATGCATGGCTTTCTGAAAGGGAGGAGATCACAGGGAGTGGGAGGCTTGAGAAACGCAAAAGCCTCACCCAACAAATCCGCCATGGCTGACCAACGG
Source organism: Pterocles gutturalis (assembly GCF_000699245.1). Lineage (NCBI taxonomy): Eukaryota > Metazoa > Chordata > Aves > Pterocliformes > Pteroclidae > Pterocles > Pterocles gutturalis. The sequence continues at coordinate 9,196 of NW_010119168.1, read as the reverse complement.
AGCAGGCATCCTCGCTGCGATGAGTCAGTAGTACAGTCAGGCCAAACGGCGTCTTCATCACTTTTGTGGTCCATTCCCTCCTGGGTTGTCTTTTCTCCTGTCTTTGGAGCTGTCTCTTTGTCTCCCTGGGGTGCTGCTCCTGCCACTCACTGGGTAAGAGCTCCTGCTGGCTGAGACACTCCTGCACAGAATACCTCAGTTTTGCTCTCCTGTGTCCATACCTGCTACTTTCTCACTGTGTATTTTCTCTGGCCCACTCCTCGACCCTCCCTGGAGATGCATTGCCAACATTGCCCCTGCATTCCCGGTGCTTCTCTGTCCCCAGCAGCCTGTTTCCAGCCACAGCCCCTGTGGCATCCCACTTTCAAAGGCTGATCCATTTCAGTGGTGGATTTCTTATTCTCAAAGTGACACAAAGCCATTGGGAAATAAAAAAAAAAATCGGTTTTAAATGAAGACATTTTAACTATGTTCAGGTTATTAAACCATTTTTAACTTCCAGTGAAATTTATATTTCAGAAAAAAAAAGTATTATTTTGAATGTGAGAGTTGGGATTTTTCATTTTAAAACTGTTGGAAAAAATGTTGGCAAAAGATTTAACAAAAGTCCCTTCTCCCTTTTAGTCAGAACTAGTTGCTAAACTGCAATGAGTTAGGTTCAGCCTCTCTCCAAACTGAATTTGAAGGGAATTCATTATAAAGAACTGTCATATTTAAATATATATCAACATAAGTTAAAGTCTGAATCATTTAATACCACAAGAATTTTCATCTAACAATAGCTATCCTCTCTTCTTTGAAGTTTCTCACAAGCACCAATGAGGTAAAGGCACAAACAACATGCCTTTAGCTTTGGAGCAAAAGATTTATATTCACCACAAAATTCTACCTGTCCCCTTGCAGGTTCCAAGACATTTAATAATTCAAATTGAAAACTGCTGGTCCACCGCAGCAAAAGAGCCCTCCCATGCTGTCCAGTACTCCTTTATAGAAGAAAGGTTAGTATTCCTTTATCATACACTAAACATTATTCTGAAACCAGGGTTGACCGGAATTTTTCTGAACAGCATTTTTTTTTTTTTTTTGTTAGAGAAGTCATGCCATGAAGTTGAATATTTTCCACACGAAAGTACTGACTTTAGAAAAAAGTAATGGAAATAATTATTTCTTTCATATAATTCAATGTGCTTCATTTTGACTTAATAGGTTATGAATAAGGTTAAAACCATTCCAAACAAAGGTCCTTACTTTATGGGATTAAATACTTCACAAAGAGCTGTTAGACACTTTCAAATAGTATTTTCTTCAATTCTTACTTCATAGGCAACTTTGAAAATCTAACATGATTCATGACAAAATGAAAAGTCAAACTAGAAATTTTCCATACAGGAGAAATTCTATATATTGACCAACTCTATTATAAGATCATTAGATGAACTACATGTGCAGTCTGACCATGCAGACACACAGATTTTCATATTACTGTAAGTTCTCATGTAATTTTATTCCAGGAATTAAGAATGCATTAAAATAGTCACTAGCTAATGCAGGTAGGAAAGAAAACTTTAAACATATTAAGTAAAAGCAGACTTGCACTGTGATACCTCCGTAAACCTGCACAAAACACGTACTTCTGCGAGGAGCTTGCAGTTCATCCTTATGAATTAGTAAAATGAAGATTGATAATAATTTTAATATATTGCCTTTTCACTGATGATAATTTGAGCAGAAACGCGAAGCTGATCTGTTTATCTGCCGGTAATGAATGGAATGACAAGCTGGCGATGAGCAATAGCTGGTGCTGCAGACAGCAGCGATGGGGACGTGGGCTGCCATCTGACAAACTATCAGCTGCTCTTGATCCAGGTTAAGATATTGCTATATCTCTATAAGCCAGCTGCTCATCACTTCTTCCTCTCCCAATCCTCATCTCTGCCCATTTACCAACTCATCTGAGAGCTCTGGGCTACAAAGGGAAACAAGAATTTTACATAGCAGGATGCTATATATCACTTTTTGGTGGGAGTGCCCAAATACTTTCTGGATTCATTTGAGAAAGTACCTGAACTCCAGTAATTTTAGGATGGCCTGTATTACAATTTTACTGTTAAATCTTTCAACACAGTGATCATCACAGCTTTCACTTTAAGGGACAATTTTAAATTTTATAGTGTGCAGAAAAGCTAACACAGGTACAGGCTTGAAATAAACAAATAAAAAGGAATGAGAGAAATAGAACATTTCAGATAGTGAAAAACTTACTCTTCAAGGCAAATTTATTTACAATAGACAGAGTCACTCTTCCCTGCCCCTCTCCAAGTATACCACCTGTTTCCATATTTTGTTAAAAATCTAAAACATGAAACCTTGAATGCAAAACATTCAGATTCAGGATGGCACCATGCTACCTGGAGCTACAGTTTGCTTACTTTGTGATCCAATTCTCCCCTACAGACAAGATCTACATCTTCCACTAAGAATCAGTATTCTCAGTATTCCACCTTCTGATACTATGCCAAATAACAAAATGTAAATGTTTTTTGCCAATATTTTTCCACTAAAAAATTATTCTCTTTCATGACCATCAAATTGCCCCAACAATAAAACCAACCAAACCTTTTCCTCGATACTGAGAGTTTACAATATGGGTTTCTTCTCTAAAATGCAATAAATGAATGCAATGATGTCAAATATGCCTTAATGTAAAGTCAAATATTTGCAACAAGTCACACACAAAGATTGATTGCAGCTGAAATGAACTCACCGTTTCACTTGAACACTTTTGTTAACATGCATTAAAACACTCCCAAGGTCTTTGCTCACTTCTAGCATTAAATCAGATCAATCTCAGCAGAACAGGAATGACAGTTGAGGGATGACCTGCTGCAGCCCCCCAGCTGCCCAGCCCCCACGTGAGGGCCGGGTGCCCAGGACGGAACTCTGAGCACTGGGCAAACAAGAGGCAAGGGGAGGTGAGGCAAGAAATGTACTAACGCACCTGAGACAAGTTCATTGTATGATATTCAATGGCCAACAGTGCTAGAAAAGTGTTGTGCGACAGAAGCCGCCTGCCCCCATCTTTTATCTAGTTACCCCAGTCTCAAACTGACACCCCACTACTTAACTGACCTTAGGCTGTCCTTTCCACAGCCAGGCACTAAAGCTTAATTCCTTTACAAATCTAACCTTTAGGTCTGACTTCCAAAGGTACATCTGCCTCCACCTGAGGCCTGAGCTGGTGTACACTTAGATGCCTTCCTGTTCTTAAAATAAGATTTAGTGACCCTGCCTCAGGAATTCTTTACTTTTGTTTTCCCATCTTATTCTAACACCCACAGAAGAAATTGCAGACAAAAGAATAAGTGAAATGTATTTCCTTGAAGTCCTTCACTATCCTCTGTCAAGTGTGAAAAAATTAAAAATGTGACAAGTGAACTCAAAATTGAAAATTAATATTTAAAAATTAAGTGGAAATTGTGACTATTTACAGTGAAATGCTGCTAGTATCTTTTTCTAGTTTTCTGAATAAGAAACCATTTTATTATTAAACTTAGCAAACTTTCACTCACCTCTGCTTTTCTCAGTTTGATTTTGATTCCTTCAGTTCCAATTATTTTGTGGGATGCACAAATCTCAAGTCTAGCCCCTGGATCCTGATGCTTAGTTAAATCTCTTCAATGTCTGATACAATCAGTTCCACAGAATAAAAGATTTATGACCTTTGGATCTAACTGCATCATACCTTTTATTTTACATAGTTGCCCCCAAGTTGCCAAGGATGAAATCCTGTCTATACTGATGAATGGAGAAGGAGCAGAAGCAATGTTTACAATCCGGATGTTCAGATTTGTTGGTGTCTGGTACATTTTTCTGCACTGCAAAGCTCAGATTTGTCATGACATTGCAGCTGCTTGCAAGCTCGTAATTTGTGTGTGTGTGTGTGCGTATGTGTAATGTGAGGATAAAGGTGAAGTTGTGTTACTACTGGGCCCACCTAAAAAGTTGAGAGCAGGTTCCTTACATAGGAGTTTCTGAATCCCAACTGCCGTCATTTAGCTGGTGCATAGACCTGAGCAAAGCATTCAACTGGGGGGCTTTAGCATCCCCATTTACATGAATAATAACTCTTACTGCAAGCCTATGCAGTGACTCGTCAGAAATTACACCGAGGAGCAATCAGCAAAAGTTTTTATTTTAGCCTTATCTTTACAGCTAGGTAGCAAACTATTTAACCATGACTGAAGAGGCAGAAGTCCCATCAAAATCAATTTGTGCTTGCCTACATTATCTGAACTGACACTTTATATTATTTCTGGAGCAACCTGTTGAAAAAAAGTAGAAAAAAAGACCTGTACTGATGGTAGTTTACAGCTTAAATTGCACACTTGTAGTCCCAAAGGAAAACAAACAACAAGGAATTTGTCTGTCTCTGATCAGATGATGTAATGTTGTACCAGAAAGCATGTGATATCACTTGTTCCTAGAGGAGTTATAACGAGGTGACATTTACAAGCATTCAGCTCATGAATTATGGGCTCTTGAAACAGGAGTTTTCTAATGGGAGCACTATTCCATCCAGAAGAAAAGATTCTTTTATGCTGTGGAATCCTATAGCATTATGATAATAGCATGAAGATTTATTACTCAAAGCCCAGAGGGGAAATATTTTGTAGACCAGAAGAGAAAATATTATATCATGTTCTCAGTGCTTATGAGATACTATGACACAAAATACAATATCTACTTGATAGGTTTCAGGTGGTAGAGGTTTAGACATTAATGGCAGCTGCTTCATGACAACAAGGTTTTATGAACCAGTTTGTTTCTTTTAAGATATATCTGAAATGCCACTATGCTGACATTAAACAAGGGAAGAAATCAAAGCAGAAGGCAGTATGACATTTTGGAAATGGACTCAAAACCAGATGCTAGGTCTGAAAGTCATAAGACTGCAAACACACCCAACAAGCAAAATCTGACAAAAACAATACTAGGGCTTGCTTCTGGTTCCAGATAAAAATGTCATTTATTGCTTCAGACCTTGTTACGTAAGTTGTCCACACAACAGCATGGACTTCCTTTACAGCATGGACTTCCTTTAAAAAGACAAAAACCGAAACCTTTAGCAACATGTGATCCTATCAAATCACTGCTTAGTTTATCTTGTGATTCAAAACCTCGGTAATCCAATGTCAGCAGGTTAATAAAATACTTTTGAAGGGCATAAATAAATCACTTCCCACTCTACCTGATTTATTTAATTTTCCTAACAGGACCTAACCTAGCCTCATCTAGTGCTGGGGAAAAGAAGATTATGGCACCATGAGAAGCAGGGCATGTTCCATATTGACCATTGCTCATGTGAGAAACAGACACCTCGGGATGTATCTGCAGAGTTAGTCTTGATTTAATCATAGAGGGTTATCCAGCAGTGGTTGTCTTATAGGGACTTGAATCTCCTTTTGTGTGTATTAGTATAAATGGCAGCTGTGTTGCCTCTACTCATCCACAAGAATAAAATCGATCGGGGAGGATAAGAAGGACTTAAAAATGGATGGCCGACCTTGGACCTTCTTCAAAACGTGCAGCCTAATAACGTCAGCATCTATATGCTGTAGCTGACTCAATTTTCTCTTTGTGGAGTAAGGTAGATTTTTGCCACACAGATTTTTTTAGGTTTTGGAACAAAGTGACATTGAGTCCTCAGTCTACCATATAGGCAGAGGCCTTCTTTAGTCTTACACAGTTGTTACCACTTACGATGTCTAAGGTCCATAGACTTGATTCAGGCCTCCATTTCCAGGCAAGCAATCCTCCAGCACGTGTTTATGAAGAAGAGATAGCTACAGCCCTAGTAACTTCCCTGGACAGCTGTGACTGGAGGAAATTATGGGCTGACAGCCCAATCTGTGAAGCAAGGTTTTATTTTCGTCTCCGCAGCTGACCTGGATGTTCAGTTCTGGTTGCAAGGGTGTGAAAGGGGTAGAATTTCTGAATCCTGATCTGTTTTATTATGGATGGTGAAAGTTCTTCCTTAATACTCAATCTTGTTTTTGAAATTCACTCTTTTTGGAGAACTGGACCAGGACAATGGCATGCATATCAAGATCCTTCCCAACATGACTGAGCACTTTGGGAATTCCCTTCCCCATTCCAACCAAGATGCTGAGAGATTCACTAGCATTGCTCAGTGGAGTTCCCCAGCATCATTCGCAAGAACTTGGTCACTATATATAGGGCTTGGAGAGAGGGAAGGCTTTGTCCTTGGAAAAAGGGAGTGTGCAGGATGCCAGACTTGACCTGTAATTGCAGGCAGAAGCATTTAATATGACAGAGTGGCCTATCTTCTCTTTGCAGAGAGTCTTGGTTGAATCAGCCTGCTTGGAAAGAAAGAGAGGAAACAGGGAAATTACTATAAAAGACCAATTTTACACATAAGTTAAAAATACACTGTTACTGTTCATGATTTTGCCCATATACTTCTACATCTGAGGATTCATTGCAATGTTGCTCTCGTGGTTGTAATATTGCTCCTCATACTGGAATTGTTCTCTTCAGGATCACACTAATCGCCTTGTGTCTTTCGTTGCCATGAGAAAACTGCCTCAGATCTATCTTGCCAAGTCTTCTGAATCAATCACCTGAGTCAATGCTAGCTAACATTTTATTTTTAAAATACAATAGTTCTGAAATAGAATCTTTATTTCTAAAATAAAGGATGTAGCTTGGAACCACTGAAAACAGAAAGGTCGCACAGTATGGCAAAGCTGTCTAATATCTCCAAACATACGGAATAAATAAAAATATTAATAGATAAATTCACTGAAGTGTAGCTATACAAAGAACTTGTTAGTGCCAAAGAGAATCAAATCCAACAAAGGTGTTATATAATTGTTATTTGGTTATGCTTATGCTGATCAAGATCAAATGTTACTACTATCAGAAAGTTTTACAAAAGAGAATCTGATTACTGTGCTACTTCAAGTCTCCAGGCTATTGACAGGCTCTTTTAATGACAGAACAGGTATTCTGTTAGAGAGGAGAGATCCTGGGCCTAGGTTGAAAACACAAACCCAGAAGGTGCAAAACACTTCTTCTGAGGTCTCTGTTGTTTGGAAACATCCTGCTCTCAAAGCTGTGCAGTGCAAATTGCATATGTGGCTTTGTGGGCAGATCTCAGCAGTTTATTTTTACACACTGCTAAATACGAACACTCACGCATTAGTAAATCTACTTGCAAATGCATTTTGGAAACATTTGTAATTTTTTTTCCCTCATGTCTCCGTGTAGAAAGAATTTCCAGGCACAAATACCTGTCTGTGAAAAACAGCTGTGATTGTTAGAACTGGAAACTAGAAAGTGCTTAAATAATTCACATTTATTAGACAGTGACAGCAAGCAAACTGTGCCTTCTACAACCCTAGGAACAAATGCATTTTATTTCACATACCAGCCTACAGGAGACTGTCCGCACACCTCAGCAACTGTGTTGGCATTTGATACAGGCTTTGCTTCAGATGAGGGGAAAAACCCCAATTACACTGCCTCAAGAATCAATGTATCCGTTGACTTCAGTGACAGTGTTATGTACAGAACAATACTGGACAAGTCACAAATACTAATTTTCCATTTATGAGTAACCAGAATGAAGTTTCATTCATTTTGGATTTAAGCCAGTAGAAAATAGCCTCTCCAGTTGTTCACCCACTGAATCCTCAAAGACCTTCTGGCTTGTAGGTCATGGTACTAAGCCAAAACGTATGATTACAACTTGCCTGATTCCCTTAAATAGCAGTTCATGAGAATGACGATGATTGTCAGGTGGGGTAGAAGGGGATAGCGCTGGGACTGTGCGCAAGTATATGCACTAAAACATTAGAGAAGCAGCAGATTCTTCCCTGAATGACCAGATGACCAGAGGAGTCTCAGCTGAGGTATGAGAAAAAAAGTCCAAGCCACAAAAATTCATTCTCCTCCCTCAAAAGAAGCAATTATAAAAAGCCCCACTTCTGTCATAGAAGCCACAGTCAGAGACAAAAGCACTGCAACACCCTGTGTAATTAATACTTTTGCAGCAGGCTGATCTCAGTCAGCCACAGAGTACACTCCACTGTGGTGAGAGTAAGAAGCACAGCAAACTTCACCGGTCCCACAGAAGACATTTCCAATAAGAGGAAGTTGCGAAAACCAGTGACTGTCAACACTGATTCTGCCCAGCAATTTGTATAATTGCCTGCTGAGCAGATGAAATTATTTTGCTTGGCTTCTGTGAGTCATGGAGCCAATCCCTACCATCTTCTGGAGCTCACTTGGCTAGATGATGATGTCTTGATCCTTTAATCAAACCTGTGAAGGAAAAAAAGGGCCTGTCCTCAGGATGAAGGAAGATCAAGGCTGTAGTATAAGGGTGGGGCAAACCTAAGAGTGCTTATTATAGGAAGAGCTGGCAAGGATGCCTCATATTAAGGTCATTTTATGTTTTGTCTTACATACCCAACATGAAAACGATGCCTTACATCTTTCCATCATGTTCTCTTATTTTTAGACTATGAAAAGGTAGGAACCTTCTAAGATGCTAAGTGTCCAAAGTTGCAACAGTCACATCTTTTACTTACTCCCCACCAACCCTGGGTTAAGTCCTAAGAGATTCAGAAAGCTCGTTTGGCTTGCTCTTAAGCACCTACAGCCTCTCTCAAACAGAAATCCACACAGACAGCAGGGAAATGAGGTCTTTGGAAACGGGGCACAGACAAACAGGGCTTTAAGTTTAAAGAAAGGATCCTATTTCTTGGGAACCGACAAACTACACTTCCCAGCCTGTATCTTCTGTGGCCACAAAATATTTGCATTAG
>NW_010119168.1:0-313 GCF_000699245.1 Pterocles gutturalis | reverse complement strand
CTGCTGAAAAAGGAATACGATCTACATAAAACTGCTTTTCTCTCCAGACGCACAGCCTGCTCTCCAAACCCGTTTACCAGGAACAAGGTCCCTTACAGCTGAAACCCCCACAATAATCCCCACCCAGCCAGGGCCCCCTCAACAGCGGGTTCCACAGCCTGAAGAGCAGACCCTGCACAGTTCCAGGGAAACACCCGGCGCTCTGCAGCCTGCAGGGTGCTGTAGGCCAGGCACGCCTCACGAAAGGTGTCAGTCAGGCCCTGCCATTTCAGACATCACTCCGGACTGGCGGCAGTCCCCCTCGCCCCACACA
>NW_010119167.1:2230-2585 GCF_000699245.1 Pterocles gutturalis | reverse complement strand
AGAGTTTGCTGGCTCACATGTTGCCATGAGCAGACTGTGATCACACCTCAGCCTCACAGGTCAGTGGGGAGATGGAGAGCGGAGCTATCAGGTGGTGTCACGCCACCGAGGGTTTGGGACCTTCTCCGACCTCCTGGGAGCGGGGAGCGGAGGCAGATGTTTGCTCCCTGCCCTCCTCCCATCCCTGTTCCTGCTCCTGGCCGAGCAGTCGGTGCTGTGTGCTCCATCGGCAGCAATCCCCTGCGATCCTTTAATTAATAAATAAACTCAACCATCGCCTTCCCCAGAGGCGCTGTGCAAATCCCGGGTGAATTAACCGTGTTCCTCTTCCTTGGCCGTCACCATGGCGGGGACA
>NW_010119167.1:0-2201 GCF_000699245.1 Pterocles gutturalis | reverse complement strand
CCACGTGTCCCCTCCTGGACCAGATTACGGATGTCCCCTTTGGGGACAGCTTGGTTTGAGCCTGAGAAGGAAATGAGGGACCTGAGAGGGTTGGTTCCCTTTGTGCAAAGAGCTTTAACTCAGGTTTTTCTGAACCAGAAATATTTACCGATGTGTTTTCATTAATTTTCTGATAATTATTGCTTTTATTTCCCTGACCAGCCCCTTTTTCCTCCTTGGCCACAGCCTTTTAATTGAAATATAAACCGAACAACACCAACATTTCCCTCCTTTCCCCCCAACATACCCCTATATCCTTCCATCACCCTGACCTCTCTTTTTTTTAATTTAATTTTTTCTAGGAGGTCCCCGACGAGATTACGCCAATTACTACCAAGGCATGTGGGACTGCAACAGCGAGCATCCCGACGAGCTCTCCTTCCGCCGCGGAGACCTCATCTACATCCTCAGCAAGGTACGAGCATCGCTGGCAGCCCCACATTCATCACCAAGGTTAAAAATTGATTAAATCAGTAAAAATCAAGGTCCAGAGCAGGGTGAAATTTTGGGGAGCGGGATGCCCCATCAATGCCCACACGTGGCATTTTAAATACCCCAAAGCAAAATTATTTTATTTTTAACATTTTTTTTCCATGGTAATGGAGTCTGTACGTGCTGTTGCTGGGGTATTCCAGGGGTAATTGAGTTGCTCGGCCGGGTGTGACCAGGGCTCCCTTCGGCAAAACGCACGCAGGTGAATAAATTAAATGTTTGTATTAACGGGTCTGCGGGGGTAAGAGCAGAGCCACCGGGGAGGGTGACCCTCTCCCAGCACCGTTCGTCCCCGCAGGGCTCTTTCCTGGCTCCCAGCTGGTTCTGGCTAGACCAGGATGGTCTCAACTGGTGGGGATGAGCTGGGGCGGGTGGATTTTATGGGTGATGTTTTGCAAAGTGCTTTGCACCCCAGTCTGGCACGGGAGCAGCAACAAATTCGGGGGGTTGCATTTTATGGGTGATGTTTTGCAACATGCTTTGCACCCTGATCTGGTGTAGGAGTGGAGATGAACTTGGGGGGTTGCATTTTGGTGGTTTTTTGCAATGTGCTTTGCACCCCAGTCTGGCACAGGAGCAGCAACAAACTTTGGGGGGGCTGCGCTTTGTTTTGCAATAGACTTGGTACCCCCAAGGATGGAGATGAACCTGGGGGGTTGCATTTTATGGGTGATGTTTTGCAAAGTGCTTTGCACCCCAGTCTGGCACGGGAGCAGCAATGAATTCAGGGGGTTGCATTTTATGGATGATGTTTTGCAACATGCTTTGCACCCTGATCTGGTGTAGGAGTGGAGATGAACTTGGGGGGCTGCATTTTGTTGGCTTTGCAACGTGCTTTGCACCCCAGTCTGGCACGGGAGCAGCAACAAACTTTGGGGGGCTGCGCTTTGTTTTGCAATAGACTCGCTACCCCCAAGGGCAGAGATGAACCTGGGGGACTGCATTTTATGGGTGATGTTTTGCAACGCGCTTTGCATCCCAAACTGGTGTGGAAGCAGCAATGAACTTGAGGTGGTGGTTGGGGTGGAACGGTGATGAACTTGGGGGGCTGCACTTTGTTTTGCGATGCACTTGGCACCCCAAGGACAGAGATGAACCTGGGGGATTGCATTTTACGGGTGATGTTTTGCAATGCGCTTTGCACCTGATCTGGCACGGGAACAGCGATGAACTCTGTGGTTGTGCCCCTTGGAAGGTCAAATGGACCCGATGCGGGGACGGGCAGTGAGCGCAGCGGTGGCGTAACGGTGACAGGGACAGACCTTTGGAGACAAAGAGCACCTCCGGGTCTCAGGGTTGTAAAGAGCCACGTTTTATAGCTGAGAAAAAGAATCAGATTTAGTTTAGCATCCTGGCAGCAGCCACAGGATGTCCCCGGGGACGACACGGGTGATGGGACGTCGCGGTGACGGGCAGGAGATGCAGTGGGGCAGCATCCAGCCTCCCCTTGGAGGTTCTGTCCATCCCGGAGCCCCCACGGCCGGACCCGCAGCCTGGGACCCTCAGTTCACCTCTGCACAGCGGCGAAGGGGTGCAGCCAGCGTGGCACCGGCGTTTTCAGATGATATTTGGGGCCAGCTCCTGCGCATCCCCCCCGAGGCGGCTGCATCCCTGGAAACGGCAGAGACCAGCTTTGGGTCTGGGCTTCACCATCCCTTTCTGGAAGGCTG
>NW_010119166.1:3037-4431 GCF_000699245.1 Pterocles gutturalis | reverse complement strand
TAAGCAGCTGGAGGGAGCCCTCGATGGGAGAAGCAGGAGGTCTGGACCCCACTGCTTTTCTGTCCACTGACCCCTTTATTTCAAAGTGTACCCAGCAGCAGGGGAAAGCAGGGTGGAAAGTGGGTGCGGGCTGGAAGTGCAGCCCAGAGACCACGGCACTGGCCCCCTCGGATCAACCGCTCGCTCCCCTCCTCCGCCTCCAGCGGCTGGAGGATTTGGGGTTGCAGCTTTAACAATCTTGGGTGCTGGAGTGGAAGAGTTTTCCCAGAAGGAGACGAAGGAAAATAAGTGCCTGTCCAGTGCACAGTCGTTTATATACATTTTATTGGAAAAAAAAATTTGTACATCGAAATATTTTGGCAAACTGTAAAAAGTATACATAAGTGCAAATATATTCTCCTTTTAAAGCAATAGTGTGTGAGTATACACAAGATTTATTTAAAATATTTCTTTTAAAAATATTGTGGTAGAAAACAACTTTTGTAAAAATAGAAAACAAAACGTTGTATTGCTGCAATACTGAAAAAAATGAACTTTTCTTAAAGTCTATACACGAAATGGCTAAACAATACTGTTTTAATAATATCGACCTGTCGGTGCTGAAGTCCATACAAAGTGTCCTTGGTGGGGCTCAGCGAGAAAAAAAAAAAAAAAAAAAAAAAAAAAAAAAAGTAAATTTCCCACTAACGCAGCAACAAAAGAGGGATTCCTCGCTGGTGCTGAGCTGAGAGGTTTATTTTTCCTATTCAGAGACACTTTCTCGTATAAAAATATATCAAATTGTTCCCTTTCCCAAAGCTCAATTCTTTAGGAGGTCACGGAAAGGCGTTTCATGATTAAGGTGGTCAGACTTGGCATAAGGACACTGAAGTCCCACCTAAGCCAACACATCACACAAGGCATTTTTCTTTTAGGAGGAGCTTTGGAGCATTACATTGGCTGTATGTGTCCTTCAGTGGATGGAGTGGGACTGAAAACACTGCTTCCTTAGGTAATTTTGCTAAGTGACTCGTGTACTATCAATGCTATCAGAGTGCACATTATATTTAATCTGTGTGGGTCCATCTACACCTCGGCTCTGTTCAGTGCCACCTGATTGTCTCTGTTGGGGCGCTGCCTTTCACATCACGCAGGGCTTGATGTCTTGACAGACACTTTGATGGTGGTGATGGTGGTAGTAAGATCCACTCGCAGAAGGGTGAAACGAAGAAATGCCATTAAAATTGAGGACAAAATCTTTCCTGTCGCACACCGGGGAGGGGTGATGCTGGTAGCGAGGCAATCCCACTGCAAGAGAAGGAAATAATAAAAGCTGCTCAGAAATGGGGTGGTTCTGCCCGGGCGGAGCAGCCTTTTCTCCCTTACCCGCAGGGAGGAGAGGCTGCACACAGCAG
>NW_010119166.1:0-3003 GCF_000699245.1 Pterocles gutturalis | reverse complement strand
ACAAGGTTTGGGAGCTCCTCTTGGCTTTCTTGGCAAAGGACTGGGCGCTCCCCGGGGCAAAGCCTGTCCCGCTTGCAGAGGGCAGAAAGAGCGGCAGGTCCCATTGCCCTGAGATAGGAGGAGACGTGGATCCCCCCGAGTCCCCCATCGCCCCCGGGTGGGCTCGGGACTGCACCCGTGCTGGTACGAGACCCTGTGCCCCCTCTGCCGGGAGGTTGCAAACTGCACAATCGTGTGTCACAGGGGCTGGGGAGGGGGGTGCCCTCGGACACACGCATGGCCGCACCCGGAGCACATGCATGTCTCGGAGCATCCCTCCCCCGTGGGCACACCCGCACTGCTGCCTGCCCCTCTGCCTGCGTGTTTATCACCGCGGGAGGTTATCAGCCTCTGCGTGTGCGTGACGGGCTGTGTGTGTGCGAGGAGACGATGCCACTTCTGGGGTTTGTGCCCCGCAGCCATTTGAACCTGATTCTCATTTTTGATCCCTCTTCCTCCTCCTCCTCCCCATCCCTTCCCTGAGAGGTTTTTCCTTTCGACTTGAAGGGCTGCAGGTTGAATTCCAACCACGATCCGTTCGTGTGTTGGTACTGTATTTATTTGTGTGTGTGTCTCTGTGTGTACGAGCGTGCACACTTCCACGCGTGTGTGCTTTATAAACGTAAGATACAGACCAAGGACACCCCCCGGTTCATCATCAAAAAACAGCGAAGTACCTCCGCAACACCGACACGTAAATGACCTTGTAAATTCCCATTTTAATTTCCCACAGCCTAAGGCAGCCTTTCGGAGGACAAAGTCCAAGGGTCACGTGGGAGATTTTCCCCCCCCCGACCCCCGCAGCCCGTGCAGTAAGGCCGTGCTGGGATCTTTAGCCTGTCAGGGTTGCTCCTGCTGGATCCGGCGGGGAGGGGAGCATCGCCTCAGCAAGGCCCGCGGGGGAGACCTAGAGGGGGATTTGGTTTGGCGTGTGGATGGTGAGCTCGGCTAGCAGGATCATGTCAAATCTGACTGAGGGTCAAGGAAAAAAAAAAGTAAGAAAAAGGAAAAAAAAAAGGAAGAAAGAAAATTAAAATAAAAAAAAAAGATAAAAAGGAAAAAAAAAAAGCAGCAAAAGAAGGAGAAGGGGGGAAGACGGAAAGGTCCCCGGTTTTCCACAGGACGGTGGAGCTGAGCCCTTTGGTGGCGGCCGGCACAGCCCGTCTCCTCCGGCACTGTCCCCTCCTTCACCCCGCAGAACTCACTTTATAAAAGTGATTATTTCGCTGGATTTCCTCGGCTTTCTAATAACCCTGCTGGTATGCTCACCATAAACCGGGGCACTTTATTACAATCCTGATTCAATCATTTAGCAGGATTTAATAATGTGCGAAAAAAATCCCCCCCCACCCAAGCCCCCCAGCTTCAAAATCCTTTTAGTAGAACCGAGACTCCTGTTTCCAATTTTTTCCTCTCTTCTTCTCTCTGATGCAAATTCAAGGTTTTAAGTACACCCCATCGCTGTCAGGGGTAGAGGATTGTTGACTGATCAATAGCGACTGCCACCGAATTCGCTTTGCCTTTAACTAAGAGAAAGGGAAAGGTGAAATTCACTTGCTTTTGTGGAGAGAGGAGGAGAAAGATTACTGCTGGCAATAATTACGAATTAAGGGGTTCGGATGGTTTTTCCCGCATGTCCTTTCACTCTACTAAAATGTTTGCCTCACTGAGATTTTACGTAGCACACACGGATGAAGATTGGATCCACACAAAAAGGTGAAGGGTTGAGAGGTTTTTGGTGTTTTGTGGTTTGGTTGGGTTTGTTTTTTTTTTTTTTAAGTTAATCAGGCTTCCACTAAATTCCTGGGCTCAGGTCCTGAAGCTGTAGAAAATAAGAGGAGAAACGCCATTTTGCAAAGTGGTGGCATTAAATCTGAGCTTCTGGGAACGGACGCTCGTCGTCGGCATTAAGAAAGCGTCCATCGGTCTGTCTGCATCCTTGAACAGAAACAATTCGTATTTAAACCACCACAGCCTCGGAAACCGTGATGGAGACTTCGGGAAAGACCAGATGCCTTCCTCTCTCTCCCTCTGCTTTTTGTTTTGAAGGGCTGTTCTTGGGCTGCTTCGAAATGAAAATTTCCAGGAATCACCTTTCTCACCTCGGGTGTCTGGCAGGAGAAGGGGACAGCCGCCACCCAGCCCTGGTCGCCGGGCCAGCCCCACTCCCGCTCCACGCGTGGCCCCGTGGGCCCATGAGGCCGCAAAGAGTAAAACAAACAGAGAAAAAGAATTCGAAAGAAAGGAAAAGAAAACAAACAAAAAAATCCAAGTAACAACAAAGCAAAGCAGAATTTCCTAACAGCAAACGCACATATTTCGGGATGCCCTTGTGACCCCGCCGGCCTCTCTTCCCAGCCCCCCAAAACCACGTGGAAGGACGACCTGAATCTCCGAAAAGTGTGTTTAAGCCTCCACAGCAGAGCCCCGTGGGCACGGAGGAGCCCATCTGGTGACCCGCCGCGTCCCCAGAGCTCTCTCTACTCCGAAACGCCGGGAGGACAGCGACCCGCTCCACCTAGGGTTTGGGTTTGTTTGTTTGTTTGTTTTCTAAGGGAGGAAAATTTACAACCGGAGGAAAATTTGCAACCGCTTGCTCTATTCTGACACCCCAAGTCTCTTCTGCGGTGATGGCAAAGCGGCTTCCCCGGCGCTGGGCTCCCATCGGCGGCAGCAGGCTGCGGGGCTCGCAGAAGGACAAGAGAGTGATTAACAGGCGCTCAAGGAGGGGGCGGGAGGGGACCCAGAGCTGAGGGTCGCCTGTATTTGTTACTTGTTGAAATTCCCATAAAATTGAACAAGACCTCGCTCTCATAGGGGTTAAGTCAGGCTAAAATCCTCTTCGGTGTGGTCCAGCCCAGACTGTCTTTGTTTGCTTAACCTCCGGGACCCACGTTTAAAAGGGCTATTTGGAAAATTTCCCCGTAAGAGCCCAACATCTTTTACCCATTTTTGTGCTCGGAT